>NC_045740.1:28615454-28619874 GCF_008692095.1 Etheostoma spectabile | reverse complement strand
CAGAGGGTGAGGATGGATTTGAAAGTAGCGGTGCTACTTTGCGCAGGTGACAGTTAAAAAAAGAAGAAGAAGCAGAAGAAAGAAGGTTACATTATCTAAAGCATGGCTACTTTAAAAAAATGTGAAATGTAAAAGGTGCTGCTTTAAAAACCTGTGATTATTGAAATAAATTTTAGGAAAACTGTACATTGCAGTGTGCAGACACCTTGCATTATTATTCTCAGTGTCACACAACTTCATTGGCCCAAATTTTGAATGAGGTCTGGCGTTGTTTTAATTTTGGGGATATGATTCTGAATTGTGTGAAACATTAATATGACATTAAAAACAAACGTTATGATGACTTAATATAAGGTCGTATTAAAAATATTATATGGATCACGGTCTACTGTACACACAACATATGTAACCTACAAAGGAACACACAGGAAACACACACATTTGCTGATTTCTGCATTCTTCTTGAATTTTTTCCCCGGTAAGGTATCGATTAGTCGCCTTTTAGCCCTCGCCATGACTTACTTTTTCACACACACACACACACACACACACACCCTCCCAACAATCCAACAGTGGCAGCTCTGGGGAACGCTTCTCCATCCGTTTCCACGTCAGAAACTTAAACTCACTTTTTTTCCCACAAATGCCTTGAGTAAAAATGGGAATCGGCGATGTCTCTTACCTGGCCGACGCGAGGGCGCGCGGAGGACTCGAGGTGACAGCTGGATTTCAGCGGAGAGTGATGTTGATCTGAATGACTGACTGCTGACTGACTGACGGACTGTACTGTTCACACGCTTTATCATAAACGCCCAGCACATAGTCGGACCCAGATATATCACCCAGTGAACTGACGCTTACTCTCTCTTAATTAAAAAAACACACACAACAAAAACCAATCTTCTTTCGCTCTCGGCAGACGACGCGAGCAGTGCGCTCTTCTCTGTAGTATTTCCAGTTGATGAAAGAGGTAATGAAATTTGATCAAAAATTACTCGGGATACTTCGACATGTCCCGAAGCCGTATGTCTCCCTCATCTGGCCGCTGGTGTGTATGTGTAACACACTGGCACCGTGCGTAAAAATGCGCTGTCTCCAGGACGCAGACCTCGTCAATCCTTTTTCTGAGACGCATGCATTTGAAGGCATCACGTGGTATTGTCCATGTCAAATTTGTTACCTGCAAGAGCAGTTCTTTCATACTCTGAAAACTTCTGTGAAAGCATGATGGATTCACATGTAATGACGTCGTGATTTGTCTCTCTTTATCGACATAAATACGCAGATTTTTATTTTTACACAGGCTGATCCTGTGTGTTGTGCGTTGTGCATCATCTTGCTTTATGTACCCAAACTGTACGTTGGCATGCTGTGAAAAAAAAGGAAGAAAGGATGGCTAACCCTCAGTGAATCAGCATTTTAGTTGGTAAATGGCTCTATTAAGAAAGCTTAATTGGATGCTTGTAACATCTATCACATTTCCAGCATCCTGCTAACCTTCACTGTAGCTTCTCCTCCAAAGTGAGGAAGAGAGTTCTTACTCTGAATAAGTGAATGCATTCCAAACATATTCCTCAGAGAAAAAAAGAAATTCGTAGACATTCAGAAGTAATGCAACAAGACAAGGACAGCACAGCAACCAGGTCCATGATTTTGATGCTGAGGTTTGATACATTCTCCTTGTTTTTCTTGTATTGGAATTCAAAGTAGTCACATAATGATTGAAGTTGCAACCAATTATTATTTCAGGATTTCCTCAGATAATCAATGAATTGTTTCCTCCATAACTCATCAGAAAATTGTTGGAAAAAAAGACCATCACACATTCCCAGAGCCCAAGGTGTCGTCTTCAGACTGGTTGCACATCGTCACATTCAAAGAAGCTGAAACCAGACAATTGTTTGACATGTTTGCCTGAAAATGTACATACAACGAATTGATAATTATATTAAAAAACAAATTGCTGATTCATTTTCGTTTTATTTAATAGCTATAGGCTAGTTGTGATCTGAACATCTGAGTGATTTCTTGATATCTAATGAGTTTTCAAACTAAACCCAAGAAGGACCACAAACAAAAATCAAAGTGATATTTTGAAATCGTTTTGAGATGAACTCTGAAAGACTCTTGAGGGGAATCTGAGGGTGGAAACAGCAGAATCAAAGTGGCATGTAGCTGCAGAGCTGTCACATCATCGTGGATCACCTGAACATGTGTTTCTCACCTGGGATTTCCACCAGTTCCTCTTATAGGCCGTGAGTGTAAATGATGTAAGGATGAGACACTTTGGGGCTGGATCGTTGAAATCGTACATTCTAACAGCAGTGAAGCAGATATGCCGGTTTAATCCATTCCGCTGACATTTGGAGCTAAGTGCAACTCTTCCTCTCCCCTTCTCAGGCCCAAGCACCTGTCTGGACAACAATACCTGCTTGAATCCTTCATCACACAACTCTTAAAATCCCTCGTAATCCCTAAAATGTAGATCCTGTGTGTGTGTGTGTTCCAACCCATTACATAGTTTGTATGCTAGATTTCTTTGTGATGTAGTTTCAGCATATACCTTCACAGCTTAACCTACATTAAACCATTGATCCGTGTCTTACCAATACAAATCTAGCATGTTAAGCGTTGCCTAATCTGTCTCATGCTACCTGGATTTTCATATTGGAGAAATAATCCTGATGAAGTAGAGGAAGGGGGGGGTAGAGTCACCTCAGGACCTGCTTAAAAGCTTCTTATCAGAGACCTGCATTCCCACCAGTTAACTAAAAGGGGGAGTGATAGCCTTTCAACTCACAAGCCACAGCTTTAATTAAAGCTGCTTGTGGGGGAGATGAAGTACAGTGGTGTATGTGAGTTGCCCCAAAAAATTTCATCAAACAACACAGCTCAGTCCGGAGTGATTTTTAAGGTGTTAATCTCCCTAAAATCCAAACGTACACAGAACAAACCAAACTGTCGGCAGCCAGGAACAATGAATGATTAGTTGGACTGTATACAGTGGAAATAAAAGGTCTACACACCCCTGTTGATACGGCAGGTTTTTGTGATGCAAAAAAAATGGGACAAAGATAAATCCTGGCAGAACTTTTTCCACCTTTAAATAGACCTAAAAAGTTCAATTGAAAAACAAACTCTTCTTTGAGGGAGAAAAAAAACAAAAAAAAACGTGCAAGAACCTGGATGCATAAGTGTGCACCTTTAAACTAAAACTCAGTCTTTTTGTGTAGGAGTCTGTTAGCATGGAACATCTTGACGTGGCAATATTTGCCCACTCTTCTATACAAAAAGGCTCCAAATATGTCATATTGCGAGGACATCTCCTGTGAACAGCCCTCTTAAGATCTCCCCGCAGAGGTTCATCTGGATTCAGGTCTGGGCTCTGGCTGGGCCATTTCAAAACCTTCTTTTGGTGAAGCCATGCTTTTGTGGATTTGGATGTGTGCTTTGGGTCGTTGTCATGCTGAAAGGTGAACTTCCTCTTCATCTCCAGCTTTCTAACAGAAGCCTGAAGGAAACTGTTCATAACTCCCTCCCCCCTGACTAAGGCCCCGGCTCCAGCTGAAGGAAAACAGCCCTAAATCATGATGCTGCCACCACCATGCTTCACCGTGGGTATGGTGTTCTTTAGGTGATGTGCAATGTTGTTTTTTGCACCATATCTTTTGGAATTATGGCCAAAACGTTTCACCTTGGTTTCATCAGACCATAACACATTTTCCCAGAGACTTGATGTTTGTTTTTGCAAACTTCAGCCAGTCTTGGATGTTTCTCTTCGTAAGTAAAGGCTTCCGTCTAACCACCCTACCCCAAAGCCCATTCATATGAAGAATACGGGAGATTGTTGACACGTGTAGCACACCTGCAGCTCCTGGATCCTCCCTTCTTCTCATCTTTTATAATTTATACTGTTTATTGATCCCCAGTGGGGGAATTACAATTAACACCACACACAGGCCTGAAATACATACACATGCTCAGGACATGCACTGAGATGTCAGAGTGAGTGGGTGAACCAACCTGAACAGGGTGGGGTGGGGGCAGTACAGTGCCTTGCTCAAGAGCACCTGGCAGTACCCAGGAAGTGAATCTCTCCAGCTACCAGTCCACACTCCGTACTTTGGTCTGTATGAGGACTTGAACCAGCGACCCTCGGAGGGACGTCCAGTTCTTGGTAATGTCTCTGTCGTGCCATGTTTTCTCCACTTGATGACGACTGTCTTCACTGCGTTCCATGGTATATTTAATGCTTTGGGAATTCTTTTGTACCCTTCTCCTGACTGATATCTTTCAACAATGAGATCCCCCTGATGGTTTGGAAGCTCTCTGAGGACCATGGCTTTTGCTCTGAGATACAACTAAGAAAATGTCAGAACTTTCCTACTGGAACATCCATCCATCCATCCATCTTCATCCG
>NC_045740.1:28609178-28615444 GCF_008692095.1 Etheostoma spectabile | reverse complement strand
ATCGGGTCGCGGGGGCAGCAGCTCCAACAGGGGATCCCAAACTTCCCTTTCCCGAGCCACATCAACCAGCTCCGACTGGGAGATCCCGAGCGTTCCCAGGCCAGGTTGGAGATATAATCTCTCACTAGTCCTGGGTCTTCCCCGAGGCCTCCTCCCAGTTGGACGTGCCTGACACTTCCCTAGGGAGGCGCCCAGGAGGCATCCTTACCAGATGCCCGAACCACCTCAACTGGCTCCTTTCAACGCAAGGAGCAGCGGCTCTACTCCGAGCTCCTCTCGGATGACTGAGCTTCTCACCCTATCTCTAAGGAAGACGCCAGCCCCCCTCCTGAGGAAACCCTTTCGGCCGCTTGTACCCTGGATCTCTTTCTTTCGGTCATGACCCAGCCCTCATGACCATAGGTGAGGGTAGGAACGAAATTGCCCGGTAGATCGAGAGGTTGCCTTCTGGCTCAGCTCTCTTTTCGTCACAACGGTGCGATAAACAGAATGTAATACCGCACCGGCTGCTCCTTTCTCCGACCAATCCCACGCTCCATAGTACCCTCACTCGCGAACAAGACCCCAAGGTACTTAAACTCCTTCACTTGGGGTAAGGACTCAATCCCTACCCGGAGAAAGCTCTCCTACTGGAACAACTGAACTTTATTTGTGATTAATCAGAGTCACTTTAAATGATGGCACGTGTGTAATGACTTCTATTTAACATGAGTTTGAATGTGATTGGTTAATTCTGAACACAGCCACATCCCCAGGTATAAGATGGTGTGCACACTTATGCAACCAGGTTATTGTAAGGTTTTCATTTTTCAACCTCGAAGATGTCAGTTAGTTTTTTAATTGTATTGTTCACGTTATAGGTCACATTAAAAGTGACATGATTTATCTTTGTCTAATTTTTGTTTACTTTACAAAAATTCGGCATTTTCAGACTTTTTATACTGTATTTAAAAAATAAAAACCACCCAAGTCATCTTTTGGGAATTAAAAAAAGTAGCAAGAAAAACTTCCCACAATAATGAATTAGTGTTTAACATGTGTGTAGATTTTGATATATCTACATAACAACCATACCAATACCAGTAGGGTTATATAACCTCAAAGTAATAAACAACAATAAACAAGTACACTTATACAAGTAAAGTACAATTTGAAGGTACTTGTGCTTTACTATATTGTGCTATTTCTATTTGGTTTTTACTTTTTACTCCACTTCATTTATTTGACAACTATACTTACTTTTCATATTTTATAAGAAAAATATACAAGATCAATTTCTAAAATACAGCACGTTAAACCGGTGCTTTTCCAACCTTTTTGGCTTATGAACCCCTCGTTATATATCAGACGTCTATGAGTCGTTTTTTTTTTTTTTTATCCACTTCTCACATGGTTTTATTTAACTGTTTAATGTGTAAAGTGGTAAAAAGAAATATCTTTTTAAATAACAATAGGCGAAGATTAATTAATTTTTTTCTTTCCTTCACTATTAACAATCTCACGGCTCCTCAGATTCATGTTGTGACTGTTTGGAGGGGCCCGACCCCTAGGATGGGAATCACTAAACTATCCAACTGTATATTAAATAGTTAAAACTAGTAAAATGCCACTCATACATGATGTATATATTAAGACTGAATATGACATGATATATATATATATATATATATATATAGCCACGCTTTACAGTACATGTTGCTTTAAATACTCATGTACATTACTGAAGTATGAATTCTTCTACTTAATGAAATATGTATATATTTGGTTGTACTGGTATTGGATCTGTATACATCCCATCATTCATGTCAAATCATACGATCACTGACTGAAACCGTGAACATGACTTGAACGGGACTCTAAAATCAATTATTTTGGTTTGTTGAACTTGATGTGTCGTCATAGTGGTTGGCTTGGAAACTCCCTCTTTTATAAAGGCTGCATTTATATTGCACCTTTAATAATTGCAACAGGCATCTTGTGTTCAGTTTGCGATGCAGCTCTGGTGAAACGTTATTGCTCGCTTCCAAAGTTTGGCTGCAGTAGGGCGCGGGGAGGGTGCTTTCCTTCGCTCTTCAAATTTTAATGCATAATGGGAAATTCACAAGGAGTAACAATAATTCATAGGAGACCATATTAGCTCAGTCAGTGTCTGGTAATAGCGGTTTTAAAGACCGAAACAATTTGCACTAGCTATCAGGAGCAAACGTGTTACTATCACATACCTTTACTATGCAGTGTCAGAAACTATTTCAGAATATCTTTCAAATCTGATATTCAGATATGGAATAAAGGCCTGACAGCAGAACACAATGAAATAGAGACCCGGAAGAACAAGATAATATTTTCTTTCAAGGAAGAAATAGGAAACAGGACTCGTAGCCAAAATCGTTTATTTTTTCTTTTAGTTTCCATCGATATTCTTTTTTTGTCTTTACATAAAGCTGTCACAAAGGAATACATACATTCATTAGGCAGGTCGAGTGAAGGTAATATGAGAGCTAGCAGACACCTGATTCTGTTTATTAATCATGAGTTGGAAAAAAGAAACAAAACAAGACGACTGATTCTAAGTGCAGCCTTGAGTCTTACCTAACAACACCGATCAACAGAGAAGCAGAAGATAGGTAAACGTATGACAGACAGCGGTCGGTTTAAAAAAGGTCCCACAGAAAGATAGACAAAACTCTTAGTGTAGGAGTGGATATCAAAAGAGACTGCATTTACTAGTGCTTGGAGCGTGTTAAAAAGCAGTGATACACACAAGGCGTTGCAACTGCACTTTTTCTCAATGAAAGGTCATACTCGAAAAGAAATCCTGTACGGACAGAGGTGAAAGACACATGAAAGAAAGAAGAGGAGAGGGTGGTTTGTGCAGTTCATCAGTTGTAGAAAAGAAACAGGCTTTAAAAAAAAACAAAAACATTCAAAGTTTTTGTGAAATATGGATATTTGCTCGTCAACAGTCACACCTGTTGCAATCTGGCAGCTTTAAACTTGGACACCCTTTTCGGGGCTTGGTGGGGGGGGGGGACGTCAGACGCCACCTCCTCCTGTTTCCTCTCCGGTATGGTTGGCAGAGCTGGTAGCGCGATGGTCAGATGGGGGATAGCTGAAGGCATTGGGTCCTTTTCTACTACTGTACCGGAAAAGGCCTGGACAAGAGACATTGCAGTGAGAAACCAGAGTTGAGGGTTTAGATAAATACTAAGACATACTTCATTTCAAGAGGAAATTAAGCATCTTTTGCACTGTGTTGTTAGTTATTACACACATTACAAACAGGTCAGAAATACACCCCCCCCCCCATGGTCATGACCTATACATGCACTTATGGACAGAAGTCAGAGTCAGGGAGCTGCCTATTAAAGGCATCCCGAGCAGTTGTGTTCTGTGCCTTGCTCAAGGGAACACAGCGCCCAGGAGATGAACTGACACCTCTCCAGCTTACAGTTCACACTCCATACTTGGTCCGCACGGAGACTTGAACCGGCGCCCCTCCGGTTCCCAAGCTAAGTCCCTATGGACTGAGCTACAGCATCCCCAAAAGGAGTCTTAAAAGTATTGATAATGTATTAATGCCATGTCTTCTTGTTCATATTCTCTCTAGCGACTAACATTTAACAATGGTTCGACCACATGCAGACCTATTTTAACTTAAAGAAGCTTCTGTGGGAGTTTTGTTATTTTCTCAGTAAGGGATCTGCGGCTCAAAGGTGCCATTTTCATAAATTGTTCCACAATATAGGAATATTGCAGATTCCTTCACACTGTAACTGAGATTAAAGACTGTATGAAGAAACTTGACCGAGATCTGAAAAGACAACAAAATAAAAGGCATTAAGAAGTCAAACTAAAAGGACAACCAGGTGTCGTTTACCTCAAACCGGCTGGCGGGGTGCAGTGGGACCGCCGTGGGACTGTCCTCCTCAGTAATGCCATCGCTGGTGTCGCTGTGCGTCGCCTCGTCGTGGCTGAAGCTGCGTCCAATCACCCGGCGCTCCTCGAAGTCCGCGGCGCTGCTCTCGCTGGTGTCGCTGCACACGCTGTTCTCTCGGCTGCGAGACTTTAGGATGGACTTCCTGGGCACGGGTTCCCCGTTCTTCACATCCACAAACAACCTGACGGAGACAGCAGTCAGAGGAGAGGAACCTTGTCAAACAGACCTTATAACTGAAATCACTCGTTTTTAAATTTAGTGTTTGTTTAATACCTGTAAATGTCCACTGGTGTTGTGATTTTGTGAAGTTCGTGATGCGAGTGTCCGTTTTTCTTTTTCCTCTTCGAGTGTTCCTTCTGCTCTTTCCTTTCACTGAACTTCAACATGGTGTTTTTTCCTGTGTTTATCCTCACCTGAAGCAGAAAGACAGAGACACGGTGAAGCAGAATTAAACGGCAGAATATGAAGAAGAAGAAACAATATTGTTAACAACTCATCTGTAAAATATTCAAAATGATTTTGCACCCTTACCTTCTTGGGTTCGATTGTGTGAGAGAAAAAGATGGTAGGCAAACAGCTGCCTTCCTCTTGCTCTTCCTCGTCGTCTTCTCCCGCTTTCCTGTCCGCGCTCGGTGGCGCTTTACTGTGAGGCCGGGCTGTCCAGCCCGGCTTCAGGCCATTTACCGGAGGTGAAGCATCTCCCTCCTTCTCCTCCTCGGAGGACATGGATGACGTGTCCTCGCCATTCATGTCTGCATTATCTGATAATCTGGAGAATAAAACAGTTCCAAGAGACATTTTCATTTTGCCCGAAGTTAGAAACTGTGCAACTAATGTAGCTCAGCGTAAAGTATTTCAGGAAGACCTAACTCTTAATCAGTGCTCCACCTAAATCAAATCAGCTGTTGGAGGCGGTCACCTTCCTGCTAAACCAATCAGAATCGTACACAAATTTCAAGAGCCAATCACAGTGACAATCCTGTTTTCAAATCTGTTTCTCCCTTTGCTAATCAGCCGTTTCAGGCAAACCCTCCACCCCCCCTTCCATCTCCAGTCATCTACTACAGCTGACCGGTCCGGAGCCTCCTCTGGTCTGGTCTTCGTGCTCCTTCGTCGCCACCACCGGGGGGGTCCGATGGTTGTCTACCTCTATATACAAACTAGTTTAATCGCCAAAGACTTTGTACATTTTATTGAGCTGTACAATAAACCTTTTTTGGATATCTGCAAACATATCTCTCCTGATTGAAATACGGCTACTAAGAAATACCCCAAGTTGTGTTTATCTACCTGTCCTGCTCATCTTGTAGCTCCTCCAGTTTCTCGAGTTCATCCAATCTAGCCCACAACTCTTCCTCCGTCAAGGTGCCGTTTCTGCTCCCTCCATCTCCGCTCTCTCCTTCATTCTCCTCTTTTAGATCCAGCACGGCATCCATCTTGGGCATAGAATTTGGTTTGTGAGCTATTCTTTGCTTTCCTGTTAATGGCAGGCGAGATGGAAAAGAAATTCCTGAAATACTTAAATCTCAATCTGAGTTTGGTGTAGAATAAAGCTTTCTTAAAAAAGTGAAATGAAGACTGAAGACAGGCTGACGATGATGATACCTTTTGTGACAGGAGTATCACTGTTTCCTGTGTCTTCTCTGATGTCAACGTAGTCCCCTTTACTCTAAAAAAGGAAGCAAAGTCAATACATCTGTCCCCATCTTTGTTTTATGCGATATCATAATATAAGACTACTTGTAGAAAGGCAACATACGGATGAGATAGTTTCCAAATCCTTCGCAAGCCCAACTCTGGCTTCAAAGTTTTTCATGGTCTTTGACAGATCCTCAAGTTCATGCTTCACGTCTGCAGGACACAGGTAAATAATCGTCAAAATGTGCATTCAGAGAGTTTGAAGCAGACTGACAAAAGCCAATGTGCAGAAACTGGCTGCCGGCTAATAGAGATTTAAATGGAACATGTAATATACCGATGGCAATCAGCTGCTAAAGAGTTAAAACCCTTAACAAGTTGGGGGGAAAGAAATTGAAAAATGATGACACAAACAGTTCATAATATCTTCTGCCCTGAATACTACTCCGGATCATTAAATCTAGACAACAATTAAGCCCTTTTACTAATAGCAGCAGAGGGCCCTTGTTTCCATGGTGATCGGGAGCCCCTCCAGTCAGTGCATCAACTGGAAGTGAGGAAAGGTCAAACACAGAAGGCCTGACAACTCAGCCGCTGTCTGACACATTTGAGCCAGCTATGTTTGTATTACAGCACTTAGCTCTGTAATAACGGGGTGGGCAGGGTCAGGAAATAGGGGGGGTGGGGGGGG
>NC_045740.1:28606970-28609168 GCF_008692095.1 Etheostoma spectabile | reverse complement strand
GGGTGGCAGACGGCTGCGGATGGGCTGTGGCAGCATGCTTCTGCTTCATTAAACACTCTAATAATGTTCACATCATAAATCGTTACTTAATCGTAAGCAGGGAAAAGACACACAACCCATGCTAGAATCGAAGCCTTTCTTTTCTTCAAAAACTTCTTGCACTCGAGCAAACAATAGTGTTGCATTTAAAGGACTGGATTGGACTACAGGAGAGGAAAAGATATGCACTGCTCTTACAAGACAACAGGGGCATATCAAATATGAGTGCAGAGAGCAGCACAGCAAATAAATGATGCAAATGTGACCTGCAGCTTGCAGTCCTTCAGCTGTATATATCTAGATACACAGATTTTTCAGTTTTTTTAGACTTTATATATTTATATTTATCACTAAACAGGCTCTGCACACCCATATAAGCATTTATTTATTTTCATGTATATGGCTCTATGTGTGTCTAGATCTTGACTTTTCTACGGTGTTTTTAATTGTTTCTGTGTAATAATGTAATTTCATACTACAGTGGACTGTGGAATGACAAAGAAATCTTGAATCTCTTGAGTCTTGAACCACATGTGAAATCAAGTACCCCGTGTACGCCTAAAATCAGGCATGCACCAAGATTTATAGTCCACTTAACAGAGCCTTAAAATAGACAAAATTCCACAAGCATCTCAAAAGTTTCTTCCAAAATGGTCTGGCAAATAACGGCTCAGCTGAAAGTAAGTTTGTCACTACAGTGATTCTGCAGACAAGCTTGATGCAACAGCACCCTCTGCTGGAGGAAGAAAGGCGGTGTCGCGCGGTTACATTAAAATCGAACAATGACCCCTCTCAGAAAGCAAGTCTTTTGAAAAACCCGACTCACATTTCATCCTGTGGTCGACAACTTTCTGAGCCTGCTTGGCAGAGCACTTGGCGAACCAGTTGTCGCCAAGCAACGCTGTGACCTCGTTTGTGTGTACCAGCTTCCCGGGTATGAAGGCCAAAGGGCCAAAGGGCACCTGTTCGTAGCACAGGGGATGAAGAAAGAGCAAAACGGTTAATAAAGCAGGTGGCAGAATGTGGACATGAAGGCAGGAGAAAAGAAGAAATAAAACTCAGGAGTAAAAATATGCATATTTAAGGTCACCTTCTGCAAAGTTAAGAATATCATCCCAGTTTATGGCACTTGTAAATGGTAAACTGGCCATTTGTGTGTGTTTTTTCTTGTGCATTTTCCATAAGGTCAGCACTCACCATGATGTCATAAGACAGCTGATCTGGAAGAGTTTTAAGGCGCTTATTCAGGGCTTCATAGTCACCTGACACCTTTTGCCTGCAAAGCATGGATTTACAATGGTGTTAGGCCAACAACTATTCAAATTCATGATTGTTTTCATTTAAAGCCACATCATCTCTGAAGCGATTGTTATCTAAATTGGTTTGTTTGACTTATTCTGGGATGTTAAACAGAACAATGGAAAGCAAACAATAGCTATGGAGTAATTAGGAAGTGCCTGTTTCCCCCTTTCAGAGAAGAAGGGTGAGGAGTTCTTAAGATGTCGCTGGTTTTCAAGAAACCTTTAGAGGAAAGAATTGCTTTTAATGTTTCGAGATTGCCTACTTTCTCCAGTTAAAGTCACAACATCAGTTTGTAAATGTAACACATCTAGGAAGCTAGGGAAATGCCCTTAGCATGATAAGCAAAGAGTGTCGTAGCCAGATGAAAGCAATTTGCTTCCAAAAGCCCTTATTAACCTCCTCTTGTACATTTTCCCCACTGGTTGCCCTATTGCAACGTGCTAGAACAGTCTTGCGTTCCTTGTAATCTCAAACCTCTATCTTAAATATAGCGTATCATTTTTGAGGCGGTTTTAGTTGAGTGTTGTTAGATTGTTCACTTAAAGTTGTTATTACCATAAAAAATACACTTGTCCACTTGACCACTTGACCGAGTGTGCTCCACCTGTAGCTACAGACGGCAGGTGCATTGTACAAGTGCAGCGTTTAGAGACGTGTGCTAGACTTCTGAACCGGTAATTTGACTTAAAAAGGTATAATATGCTACTTTTAATATAATTACTTTTAACATAACTTTTGGTACTTATTGGTGTTTGTTAACACAGCGTTCAAAGTTGGCCATTTGTGATGTCACAACTATGTATACTAGGCCTGCCTATCTATCTATCTATCTATCTATCTATCTATCTATCTATCTA
>NC_045740.1:28606456-28606960 GCF_008692095.1 Etheostoma spectabile | reverse complement strand
TATCTATCTATCTATCTATCTATCTATCTATGTATGTATGTATGTATTGCAGCTACAGCGCTGTTAGAGTCATTTCCCACAGTGTTGCCAATTTAGCAACTTTGTCACTAGATTTAGCAACTTACTTTCAAAAAAGCGACTAGCAACAAAACTGGCAACTTTCTGTAGAAAATACGCCAGTATTGTCCAGCATGCAAGGTATTTCTCTCTTGTGGCCGCCTAAACAGTCTTCTGTTCTGTGACTGAGGAGCAGCCCCTCCCCTCACAGGGTGCGGGGCCCGGTGTAGGTACGAGAGAAAGGGGGGCGCAACGGGAGGAAGACGCAGCTGAGCTGGCCTGGCCTTGGGAAAGCCCGCCTTCTTTTAGGATTCTTTATTGATATTTTTCCCTCCCTTTGTAGAATTATTTTTTTTTTACTTTTAAAAACAGGCTACCGAAGGACTAATTATAAGGTAAAATAAATTCCTGTATTGAATCTGTGATTATTTGGCTAAAGATTTCTAT
>NC_045740.1:28598785-28606446 GCF_008692095.1 Etheostoma spectabile | reverse complement strand
CTACCTTGCTGACACAACCACTAAGCTTGACGCAAATGATTGCGTAATGACATCACAGATGTGCAAATGAGCATATGTCATCATCTAGCTACTTTTAGCGACTTTTGGAGCTGGTGCTAGCTACTTTCATTGGAAACAAGTTGGCAACACCGATTCCCCGGCTGCAATGACAGAGAGAGAGCGCAGATGTGAGAGACCTGGAAATGTTGACAAGTCAGAGCAGATTTTTTTGAGGGGCTAAAGTGGAGCATTTCAGACAGGGAGAATCCAGGTATATTCAGACAAACAGTATGAGAAAAATACTGTGTTTTAAACATTTAAAATGTAAACATACAAAAGTACAAGTTTAAACCTGAAAATGAGCATAATATGGAACCAATAAGGTTGACTGTGAACTGAAAAGGCTCCTTCTTGCTACTGCAACTGTGTTTAGGAGTCAGAAATAAACTGGCTAATTATCATCATTTCAAGCATACTTGAAACAAATGCCTCCGATTGGTCTGGGACAGGGAGTGTCTGATTTGTGGATTTTGATCAGCGTGAGCACTCTAAACGCAAAGCATCAATATTGCCCACAATCATGCTTGATTAATTGAGGATGCCAAACTCATGGCTATTATTAGACAATAAGTTCTAGAGAAATAGCGTGGAGCTATACCAACTGTGTCTCGACTAAACACAAACTTCACTGTAGGAAATTAGTGGATAATAGTGGACAAAAGCTCCCTTTTTGGGTGAAATATCCATTTCATTTCCTTTTCAAATTGGCTGTATTCAGGGACAAGCAAGAGTGCCGGGCCATACAAGTCTAATATATATATATATAATATTTCAAGAGTTGCGCAGATGGGACTTCCCTTTAACAACTTACTAAGTCAATTCTAAGAGTGATACTAGGGAGCTTTTGAATGTCTTTTCTTCTCACAGATATTTAGTTTTCAGTTTCACTTTATCCCTAAGGGAAGCGATATCATATTAAAACCAGCATTAATTGAATAGCTTATTTTATTTGCCTTGTGGCAACATTTCTATTTTTTCTGAATTGTTTTTAATAGTGCAGGGGTGACCGAGGAGGTTTGCACCGGGTTAGTTGTAGCACTCTTACCTGGCCAGTAAGTCAGTATGATCAGTCAAAAAAGAGCTGCTGTGATGTAATCAATATCATACACTCCCATTATATATTGTATTATCTTGAATACTATGGTTGGTCTTATTTTTGTCTGAACAAGTGGCGACGACGAGTGGGCGGGGGATGTGTCCATGTTGTGAGATAGGTTTTGTATTTTGTTCCAAACCAAATTAAAGATTATGAATCTTAAAAATACCATACACTCCCATTTCCTTTTGAACTCACAGGAGAAGTGGCATGCCTCTGTGAGCAACGTTTTACGGATTTTACGATTTAAAGACTATTTTTGCCAAGCGTTCATTGTATTATAGGAACTGGTTCAACTTACATTACATACAGTTTCCCTCATTTAATTTGATCAAATCAAACCCACATGCACGTATATAAGCTACATGTGTCAGTTCTGTGCCAACGAGGCCTGCACCCCAGGGATCCATCTACATTTGCCAAAACTGCGACAGTGATTGATCTCTTATGTGATTCATGCACATTCAGGAATATAGTCAACACTTAATCCACTCACGCAATTTTTTGTGCTAAATTTGAAGTTTTGGATGAAATAGGGTTTTTTGTCACTTTAAATTGGTCAAATTCATTCTTACATATATTGGATAGTATGGATATTATTTCAGCATATTACCTCTTATTGTTACATCTATCTCCAAGTAGCGTTACAACTCACCCCAGTATTGGGATAGTTTGTAACTGAACTCTCTGTATTTGACATTTTGTAGTTTATTTTTCAACTGACCGGAGTACATTGAATATAAAAAAAAAATGTATAAATAAAAAAATATATATACACTACCGGTCAAAAGTTTGGGGTCACTTACAAATTACCATGCCACTCCATTATAGACATAATACCAGCTGATCTGAGTGGGGGGGGCTGATCTTTAATGCAATATCTACATTGCCCATTATCAGCAACCATTGATCCAATGTTCCAGAGGCACATTCTGTTTACTAATCTGATATCATTTTAAAAAACTAACTGAGAAAACACTGGAGAATCCTTTTGCAATTATGTAAGCACATAATGTAATTTGAAAACTGCTGACCGGGTTAAAAAAAACAATGAAAAAACAACTGACCTCAGCTGGTATTCTGTCTATAATGGAGTGCAATGGAAATTTCTAAGTGACCCCAAACTTTTGACCGGTAGTGTATATATATATAAAAAAATGTCATCATGTATCCTGAAACCTTGGATTACTATAGTTTATAGTTGTTAGATTTTCACCACAAAATTATTCAATATATGACAGAATCAGAATGAATGAAACAGTTGCAAAATAAACCATTTTTATTGTGAAAATGTCATTGTAGTTAAAAAAAAAAACTTACAAATTATAGATATGTCAACAACTTAACATGGTTTCCTTTACAAAACTAAATAGTGTAAAGGACTAGACCACTGTTTGTTGAAATAGGGCTTTTCACGGTCTCCCCTAGCTGTAGCTAGATGGGCCAACGCATTTTTTGCCAGTGAGAATGTTGTGAGTAAAAGTGAGCCAACAAAAATACTAAAACTTAATTACTTACTGTGGGGTGTATTCCCAACGAGTACAAAAAGCAATGCAGATTAAGACTAGACGATTTCCGAGGCAGATATTGATTCAGGACTATATTGGGTGGAAGTGGCCTAAAGCCTAAGCACTGCTACATGGCGCCGAGATATCACGCAGCAACTTTGTGCGAGTACAGGTCTAATATGGGTCGATCTACCCCATTAAAAAACCATAGGTCATGTTTACAGTAATCATTTACTCTGTGGACAGCTGTTTATTGGGCTCATTACTTCTGGATCTTGACTGTCTGAGAAGTCACCCTCTTCGTCTCCCATAAGATCGGCCATGTTCATCGCCATTCACGGTCTACTGTAGGACAA
The DNA here is from genome assembly GCF_008692095.1 of Etheostoma spectabile. Taxonomy (NCBI): domain Eukaryota; kingdom Metazoa; phylum Chordata; class Actinopteri; order Perciformes; family Percidae; genus Etheostoma; species Etheostoma spectabile. Next base: position 28,603,426 of record NC_045740.1, on the reverse strand, counting down.
ATCTGTGAGAAGCCCAATTTCAAGAAACGGTAGCATTTTCTTTTAAGATAGTGGTATAAAACCTATAAATTGACCACAGGTCTGCTGTTGTGGGCGAAGGTAAGTAGCTCCAGCTATCTTCTGTGTTATTATTGGGATAGCAGTTTGGCTAGTATTTTTGCCCCTAGCAGGACATATGTCAAATCCAGTAACTCAATCCTTGTTCTGAACCCGTCTTTCTCAACCATCTCTAGCATGTACTAAGTCCTTGCCTGGAGGATTTTTCTTTACGTTAGTAGTATCGCTCCACCTCTTGCTTATCGGACGTGACAGAGTAACGTTAAGTTGCAGAGCCACCATTGCTGGATCAGGAGCATGGGGCCGCCAATTGTGATTGGTTAAAAGAACTGCAAACAACGCAGAGCGGCTTTTCCCACCTATCCCAAAATGTATGTGTGGTGTAGCCAGACCTTTCTCCACGGTACTGTGGAGATAGGTCTGGCAATGCAAGACTAATTGTTGAGTAATAAAGATATGGCCGACTCATGAGTGAAAAGGGTATTCACTTAATATGGGTCTCATCTCAATACACTCCCAGCTTAGCCCGCCTGTAGAGCTGCTCGTGGCTATGATTGTCTAGGCTGTGTTGCGGAATGTGAAAATTAATACCGTGTATGGGAAATTAAAACCGGTGTATCGCCCAGCACTAGGAACCATGTATCAAAGATTGAGAGTTCTAACACAAACAACTGAGTTACTGATGCTCAAACAAAAAGTGCTACTACCATCCCTGGTCTCCACACAGAAGCAAGCAAAAAAACTAAAGAATGCTATCTTTACGCAACTGTTAAAATAGAACATGGGATTTCTTAATGCTTACCAGTGTTGAATCCGACTTTCACAGTCTTTCACCACCTGTTTTTAGGACAGATAATTTCAATTCATATCATGTTAAAAATATATGAAATGTATACCTACGGCCGTGTGTTAAGGCTTTACTAGCCTAAAGGTATTATGGTATCATGACAACTGTGGTTATTGCCACAAGCAGATTTTTCAAATTCCCAAAACATTTTATGTTGAGTTTCACTGGTTAAGAAAAGAATAATCTCACACACACACACACACACACACACACACACACACACACACACACACACACACACACACACACACACACACACACACACACACACACACACACACACACACAAAACATCCAACCAGATGAAGGAAGCAGGAGAGGAAGACAAACACAGCTGTCAAAACTAGGCTAACGTTACATCCAAATGGTCAGGACACCTGCACTAACACCCTGTCACTGTTAAGGAACAGGATTAGGGCCACTGGTGAACATTTATCTGAGTTCTGACTTCATTCTCAGAATTCTGACTTTGTCTCAGAATTAATTCTGTCAGAATTCTGAAACAAAGTCAGAATTTTGACAGAATTAATTCTGTAACAAAGTCAGAATTCTGACAGTAAAGTCAGAATTCTGAGAATAAAGTAAGAATTCTGAGTTAAGTCAGAATTCTATGAATACCGTAAGAATTCTGAGTTTAAAGTCAGAATTCTGAGTTTAAAGTCAGAATTCTGAGAGTAAAGTCAGAATTCAGAGTTTAAAGTCAGAATTCAGAGTTTAAAGTCAGAATTCAGAGTTTAAAGTCAGAATTTTATGAATAAAGTCAGAATTCTGAGTTTAAAGTCAGATTTCTGAGTTTAAAGTCAGATTTCTGAGTTTAAAGTCAGATTTCTGAGTTTAAAGTCAAAATTCTGAGTTTAAAGTCAGATTTCTGAGTTTAAAGTCAGAATTCTGAGAGTAAAGTCAGAATTCTGAGTTTAAAGTTTAAAGAATTCTTAAAAAATAAAGTCAGAATTCTGTGAGTAAAGTCAGAACTCAAATACATTTTTCGTATTGTGAGATATGGTGCTATATCATGTATGAAAACCAAAATGTTCCAACAGTTGTTGCTTGCTATACTATCTGTGTTTTGCGGGTTCCTAATCAAAAAGTGAAACTTCCCAGATCATATTGTTGTTGCTGAGTCGGACTTCCTGTATGACTATTTGTAGAGTAACGGTTACGTCACGTGTTAATAATTAAACAGTAAGCAGTAAACAGTTAATAAAAACGTTAAAAGTCAATTTCCCCAAAGTCTAGAGGCCAACAAATCCTTCAAGCCTCAAGTAAAACGAGCAGAAGAGAAACGAAACTAACACACCTCCCTGCAGGCAACATTTGCGTAACCAGAACTCGAACACGCGAGTGGCTGCAAGAAGAAGCTTCTCGAACGTGGACAGTCAAAGCGATAAAGCCACAACTTACGAATGTGACACAGGTGTTAGTGCAATTAGTGGACAGACGTCTACATTTCATTTAAAAAGCCCTTTCGTGACGTTACATCCACTCGTGGTTTGAAGACCCTCGCTGCTGGTGTATCGCGTGCTTTGGCTAACGTTTCAGTTGACGTTAGCCTGCTAAATGTCTCGTGTCAACCGGTTACCTTACCTTCTCGTTTTCCTCTCGGAGCCTGGCGACACCGCCGAGACGCTCTATATTCATTTTACCTTTTTCAGCCATTGTCAGCCCGCGTGCACAACAGGAATATGTGGTGTTTAGTGACCCCAAAACAAAGCTCAGGGGTTGTTGTGAGTCCTAAAGAAGTGTTTATGAATGCAGCAGCAGCTATTCCTGAGACCCGTTCTGCTTGTATTCATCAACGAGGCAGTGGTAATTATCCTCACTTTCGGAAGTGATACCATCTCACACTCTCATTTCAAGATTTCTGCATGCTTTTCCAAAAATATCCACGGTTTTAGTATCCAACGATTAGCAAATATTCCTCGTCACTCTCGCTGCGACATGCACCTCGGTCCTATGCAAAGGTCCAATGTCAAGGAGACAAAATTAACACCGGAACTTCCGTTCAAAACATTCAAAATAAAATGTGGCCTTGGTATGTCGCTTTTAACCACAGACAGTATTTTACTGATTCATATTTATATTTTATATTATTGTTATTATTTAATATTAACGGTCTATGCTTTTAACTCTTGTGTTGTCTTCCCGTCAAAAATTTGGTTGACGATGTTTTTAACTTTTTTCTTACGTTCGTGTCCCTTTTTCAACACTTTTGACGCTTTTTTTTTCAACGTTTGTCACTTATTTTTTGACATTTTCAACACTACATAACCCTAACTTATTAACTCGTTTTACAGTTATTTTTGGAATTTATGGTCAGTAAACCTCATTTATAGGAAATTAAACCTAATGTTTGAGTTATAAAAGCAGAAATTAGAAAAGTATGTTGATGGATAATCACAGACTGGAATAAATCAACTTTTACTCAGTGCTATTTGGAAAACACTTTTCTTCAAATGCTATAAAATTGAATAAGACCCCCCAAAATGAATGAAAGTAGAGATTTGTACTTGCCAAAGAGCTTTGTGTGGAATCAATCATGTTACTTTGAGTTGTTAAAAAGAACATTGATACAGGAAAACGGGTCAATACGACCTGAGGACAACATGAGGGTTAAGTAGGCTACATTAAAATACCAACATAGAATCAACACCAATGAATGAACAGAGGCAAACCTGTTGTTGAATTGGTTAATTAACAAAAAATATCACCCTGCTGCCCCTTTGGAGTTTTTTGGGGTAAAATTATGCAAATACTGTCAGCAAAATGTAACACAAATACTGATAAGGAATGGTTTGTATTATTGTGGGTTTTTTGTATCGCATGGTACATGTTATTGCATTTTCATCCTTTGTCATCGTTGTTTATGAAAATGAATTGCCTTCTATGTGTGTCCGTGCGAATGATCCTTGCACACTGCTTAATGTTTTTGGCTCTTTAGCCAAAAAGACTTTCAATGTTAATGACATCACAAACACAAACTAGAGTGTATCCTTTGAAAAAAAACAAAAAAAAATCTAAAATCCCTATTGATTTTGACAGCATTATAATTTCCTGTGATTTCAATATTATTGAAGATGTCAGCAACAACTCAGTATCAGATACAAAAAAATGTTTTGTAAGTTTACTGGATTCTTTGGATTTTTAACAAGATGTCGCTGGGTCCATAATAACAAGGGTCACACCCTTGGCCTCGTCTTTTCTAAAGGTCTTGATGTTCTAATAACAGCTCATATATGTCGCTATTTCCAATCATCATGCATTTTTTTTATTGCATGTGCTCCGTTGAACAGATGACCAATCTATGACCATAGATTCATTAACAGTTACCTTAATTCTTAATAATAATAGTGTGTTGTTTTATGAGTTGTGTGTGCATGCAAACTGCTATCATGCATCATAACTATAAAACACAACAATGTAAAATGTACATTTCAATCTGAAATGTAGTGGAGTAGAAGGTTAATGTAGCATAACATGGACACATTCACGTAAAAGACAAGCATCTCTCAACATCTGTCTTTAGTCCGGTTCCATGCTTTTATTTTGAAGACAAAACATTGCCTCTTCCGTTTTTTAGCCCTATGAAGCAGTCGCAACTGCTCCTCTGTGTCTCCCTCTCCCAGTGTATTCTGGGTAAGTGAAGGCTGTTTGCACAAATGTAAACAGTCGGCATATATGCCTAGCAAGCTAAAAATCGTATTAGCACTGACCAACACACACACACACACACACACACA
>NC_045740.1:28591834-28598775 GCF_008692095.1 Etheostoma spectabile | reverse complement strand
CACACACACACACACACACACACACTCTTATTCACATAGTAGCCCACATTATTATCATCATTATTATTATTATTATTATTATTGTTATTATTAGAACCTTAGTTAGTTCAGACAGGTCAGTTAGGTTTGAGTAAATGAACAGGCCAGTCCACCCATGGTTCCAGCCCCCTTGTCGTTAGACGCTCATTGGCTGTTTGTGTTGCCTTTAATTGCTGTCGGAAATATCAAAGCACCGATCATAATACGAAAAACAAATGACGCACTGTGAATCAATAATCCCTCAATAATATAATCCGTCATTCGCCTCTTATGTTTGGTATGGGAACGAGATGTACACGAGTCGTAATTTGAAATCAACACATTGCAAATGAGTAAAGCCTTTACTCATCAAATTAAGAAGTTATGAGAGATAAGTAATTTCCCCCATTAATTACACATTAATCTGTGATATTTGAGTAAGTAATTCGCATTATCAATTAAACTCTTAATAACCCCCCTTATTCACAAAGCCTTTAATTGACAAACGTATCCTGCATTATCGGTTTAAACTATTATTAATGATTAAGCTTTATTATAATAATTGAAATAATTGAATTGGCTGTGTTATACTCTTAAGGTAGAATAATAGAATAATATCTTTAATCTCTACTTTGTTTTAATCTTTTTCTGTAATTATGTGATGAGCATTTTAAACGTGTTTACTGACCTAACTAATCTAAAAGTTGCATGGTTGGTTGTTTTTATAGACTGGTTGTTTTCCTACCAAAATGTAGGGAATTGCATATGGGGATTGGCCATAGATTATACATATATTAATATATTGATATCAACATCCATGCAGTCAACGGGATTGGCCGAATGTTCCTGAACGCAGCGTTTTTTGTTGTTCCCATCAGGCATTGCGGCCATAGTCAGGTCAGAAATGAAAGAGTAACCGGCTATAGACAGAAAATAGTTGATACATCATAAGAACATTATAACAACAGCCTTCCAAATATTGATGAGGATTTCATAACACAGCAAGGTAAACCTGTAATGTTGACTGGGGTTATTACAGCAGGCTGGGCTGAATGGCTAATGTGTTGAAATGGGCTGTGGATGCTACACTGAACGTTAACCTTTGCCTTTTATGAAGATTTCTGATGCAATCAGAGCTATCACATTCCTGTATTGGTATCTGTAAATAATAACTTTACAGTCAGTGCCACAATATTCAATACATGCAGGACCACGCTTAGTCTTCTGTGTTTTAAATTGTTTAGTGTATGATGGCATTTTCCAAATTGTTGATTATTGTGAATAGGCAACAACTAATACTTTTATTTTAACCCCTGTGTTGTGCCCGGGTCAAATTTGACCCATTTAAAAAAAAAAAAAAAAAAAAAAAAAAAAATCTTATCGAAAAGGCTTTCAAGCAAAATTTCAGAAAAATAACGCGGATTGTTCCACACAATGATCAGCCCACTGCTTTCTTTAAATTTGGATCTTTTGTTCAAATTTATAGCATTTATGAAAGATCATTGGCAAAAGGGACTAAAATGTTCAAAAAAAGCTTCAAAAACGTCAAAAGGCACAAAAAAAAGACAAAAAACATCAGAGGGAAAAGCAACAAAGGTTTTGAAAAAGGCAATCAAAAGGAAAAATAAAAAGTTGCACAGTCGACAGGAAGACGACACAACTATTTTAACTATTCTAACTGGCAGTATTTTCCTGATTTCTTATTCTATGCTTATTGTTAGATTGTTAAGTATCTGCAGTTGTTATTTCTGGAATGTCTCCTAACAGTAACTCTGATCCACAGTATGAGTCATCGAATTGATGATGTCATGAAGCTGTGTTCGGAGTTATCTGCCAATCAGCAAATCCAGACCACAGTGAAAGGCTCGGGGAAGGGAGCAGCAGCAGCTGGTGGACTGGCCTTCGCTGGAGGGTTAGTCGGGGGCCCACTCGGTATCGCAGTGGGTAAGTGGGATCTAACTTACAGAAATATCCAAAATGTATATATGATATGTACAATTTGACACATTTCAAACCCTCTTCCCCTGTAGGCGGTGCTGTTGGAGGCCTGCTGGGCTGCTGGCTGACCAGCGGACAGTTCAAACCGCTGCCCCAGATCATCATGGAGCTCAGTCCTCAGCAGCAGCAGAAGCTCTACGATGATCTTATGGTCATCCTGGGAGACGTTCAGTGGACAGATTTGGCCCAGTTAACTGCTCTAGTGATGGGCAACGCCACCCTGAAGCAGCATCTCACAGCCGCCCTCCTCGGGTATATTTCCAAGGAGCTCCAGGCGGAGGTGCACTACGTGGATTAGTGTCTGGAGAAACACTGGGATAACTTGACTCAGGGCCGCACATGCTCAGGAGGACAGAGTCTTTGAAAATGTGAACTCATGTTATGAAGCTGGAGAGACTTTTTATCTATATATTTATCTTGTTTATCTATGGGAAATCACATTTTGTAAAATTGCACCGATATCACAGTCCTGGCAACTGGTAACACTGGGTAACATGAGGTTAGCATATTACTGTGAAAACAGCTGTATAACTGGATTAATGTATTATGTGAAGTGCAATAATCCATTGAAGGAATTATTTATTCATACAGCCTTTGATGGCCCTAATAATCATGGATTATGCACCTAATTGTACAGTGTGAAATGTTTTGGATTTGATAATGTATTAAGTTTAAGACTGGGAACTGACCAGCCTATGTGCACAGTATATTATATTTAAATGATTTCATCAATACAAAAAAAAAGGCTTATGCATTTCTCCGGTTCAGTTTTCCACAACACATGTATTCATCAGAATTAAATCCATCTGTGTAAAAAAAAATAGTTCTTTATCTTATTTAGCAGCTGCCAGTACTGGTATAAAATTGTTATCTTGTCAACTAACAAAGGGTCCTTTCGACTTAAGAGTCACATATCGAGGCTAAGACTTTCCTGATTTAAAAAAAGAAAATGAATAACAATGGAGCAAGAAAAACATACAGAGATAAAGTACTTTATTAATCTCAAAATAAAAAAAAAAATGCAATTGATCAAAGACATCGAGCTAAATGATGCAGAACAATGGAAGAAAAAACTGACTTTTTACAAGTGAAAAGATGCAATAACTCATTCAACACTTACACAGAGCCATCAAAAAATACATATCACATAGAGGAACTGAGATATGGCTCCAGTATTTATCCCACCAAGACTGTGCCCTCATCAGAGAATACATAGTGGGGAACCTCCAGGTTGAGAGGCGCCGGCCCCTTTCTTATTCTCCCTGAAGCATCGTAGTGGGAGCCGTGGCAGGGACAGTAGTAGCCTCCGAAGTCTCCAGCGTTGGAGATGGGCACACAACCCAGATGGGTGCACACACCCAGGACAATGATCCAGTTGGGGTTGATCGCTCTGTCCTTGTCATGCTGGGGGTCACGCAGATCCGAAACATTCACACCCTCCTCTATGGCGATTTCTTTCTCTGTGCGGTGGCGGACGAACAGGGGCTTTCCTCTCCACTTGAAAGTCATGTTTTTGCCTTCAGGGATGTCACTGAGTTTGATCTCAATCTGGGACAGGGCCAGGACATCTGCTGTCGCGCTCATCGAGGAGACAAACTGGGTGACCACCGTCTTGGCCGCGTACACACCAACCACAGTGGTCGCTCCGGTGAAAAGGTAAGAGAAGGACCTTCTTGCATCACTGCTCTCCTGGGAGGACTTGTCGGGGTCGGTAACCTCGGGGCGACGGTAGTCTGTAAAGTCGGGAATCTTGATATCTGTGTGGGCCAGGCGGATCCCCCCAGGAGCTGGAAATGAGACATAAGATGCCGTTTTGAAAGACAAAAAGAGCAGATGGATTGTAAAACATACAGTATCTTACAAAAACGTAATGCATTGCTCTTTCACATCATATCCTTCTATAAGTTGAATTAATAGAAGATCTAATAATCATAAACCACACAAACTAAATTATTCTTGTTGCTTTAACGTGACCTTGGAAATTGGATCACTTCACTTTAAAAAATGTTAGACACATTTTAAAAATTCAATTTTTTTTATATAACGTTACTGGTTATATGCTGCATCCACAGGCATTGCATTATGTCATATATATATATATATATATATATATATATATATATATATATATATAATTACTTTCCCTTACATTGGCTACAATACAACACATCAGATCAGGTATACTCTGAATCTATAAATCATGACACTGTAAGTATTATAGCTGATAACTAGGGCTGGGCAACATCTCGATATTATGATATGAGACTAGATATTGTCTTATATTTTGGAAATCGTGATATCGCAAATGGCATAAGTGTTGTCTTTTCCTGCTTTTAAAGGCTGCATTACAGTAAAGTGATGTCATTTTCTGTTACCAGACTGTTCTAGCTCTTGTATTATTTTTTACCTTGACCCTCTTACTCATTATATCTACATTACTGAAGATTATTCATCTTAAATCTCATTGTGAGAAAGCACTGATTGCCAACCCTATAATATCGCCACAATATTGACATTGCTGGGGCAAGAATATCAAAATATCTAATTTTCTCCATAACACCCAGGCCTACTCCTAAAAATTAATTATTGATCTGATTATTTTTGTTTTCGAATAACAGATCAATCGTTCGCGGTCTAGCTATATAACAAAAGCCAAAAGGCAACTAAAGTTGACATTTTTAATCCAAATATTTCAGTTTCCTATCACTGAAAACTAGCAAATACACATGTAATGAGCTGGAACCAGTGCTAATTCGACATTTTCTGTCTTTCACAATTAGTAATACGTCAGCAAGTTCAGTTTTATTGTTGTGACGCAGTTTTAAAAACTGCAATGAATTCCACACAAATCCATCTTTCACTTCCCTTACCAGCAGCAGGCGCCAAGTCCTTAACTCCAGGGGTCAGCAGGCTTTTAACTGCGTGTTTTGTTGAATGCAAGTAAGGGACAAGAGCCCCGGACCGAGCGACTGTGGACATCATGTCTGCTCAAAATTAGAGTTCCCCACGCCGCTGGGGACAAGACCTTTTTGTGTACAAACTTCACGTGCGTTCGCATTGCTTTACCTGAAACCGCCCCGCCTTTAAACCGTTCCGCATTACGTACGGTCTGACCAAAGCGCTTCCTTCCTAATATGTCGAGTTCACACATAGTTTTGAGGTTATTAATTAATGCTAAAATTACACTTTATACATTCACCGCTGATAAATGACGATAATTAGATATACAATGGTAGAAACCCTACATTCATGTAACATAAAGACTAATTTGGCACAGGCATTGTCTTAAGTCAGCTGTATGCAGGGGTCCTCGTGATGTAAACAAGGGTCCTTTGACAAAATAAGGGGAGCTAGCTACACAATGGTAACCTGAGCGACAAGGAAAATAAAAATGAAAATACCCAAAAGAAAACTATTCCTTCTAATTATTTTTGCGTATGTGGCTTTTTCACTCTATGCTGCATACAATGTCTTCTTTAGCACCAAAGTAATTTCCCGCGTGCACAGGGTGGTAAAGAAGGAGTCTGGAGCACTCTCGGGTAATCTCCCTCGGAATAACCGTAATCTTCCTAATGCAAATAAATGGCCTAACGTTTTCATAAATTGACAGTTAGAAACTCATTTTTTTTTTTTATTGTTATGGTAGACGAATGAAAAGCTGGATGGAAATGTGTATTGTGTTTGCAGGTGGTGTCAGAGACGGCGGTGCTGTTGCTCCATTTTTAGCAGGTGATTGGAATCCGTGGGAGGATGAACAGGTGGACTACAACTCGGCTCTGGCCAAAAAGAGGGAGGGCTTCAAACAGTACCTGGGTCGAATTGACCAAAACAAACCCAAAAGATACAGGGTACAAATCTGGGGGAAAGCTGCCATAGGTAAGGCATGGTATATACTGTGTGAGGTGTTGTCATTAATCTGCCAGAGCCTGCAGAGAAGGTCTGTGTTGTGATTTGGGTGTGAGAAGACAATACATATATATATTTTACAGTGGCACACTGTCCATCTGCATGTGTGCATTCAAGTACAAAGCATTTCTAAAAATGTTTCACCTTATATTGAATTAAATGACATCAGATTTTTCTTTTTTTTTCCAAGTCTTGTGATTGATTTTTTTTGTATTTTTATTGATAGCTTTTCTGTTTAACAAAGAAGAAAAAAAAGCACAAAACACAACAAAGTAACCATAGACAAGCACAAAACAATAACAATAGACTAACAATGAAGGGGTTGAATGAAAAATGAAATATTGTAACGAAGTAAGCATACATTAGACTTTACATGTACAAACCCCGGTCCAAATAGGAGTAAAAAAAAATTCAAAAAAGGGGTTGCTCTTCCAAGAAATGATAAAACCAGTTGACACAGCCACCAAGTTAAAATAAAGTATTTTAAGACATTAAGTCTTGTGATTGATTTTTTGTATTTTATTTATAGCTTTTCTGTTTAACAAACAAGAAAAAAAAGCACAAAACACAACAAAGTAACCATAGACAAGCACAAAACAATAACAATAGACTAACAATGAAGGGGTTGAATGAAATATAAAATATTGTAACAAAGTAAGCATACATTAGACTTTACATGTACAAACCCCGGTCCAAATAGGAGAAAATGAAAGCTCAGATGGGCCGATGTGGAATCTTGCCCCTTATGACATCATACGGAGCAAGGTTACCTCACCTTTTTCTGCTTTGCCCGCCCAGATAATTTGGCCCACCCATGAGAGAGAGAGACATCATGGCTTTCAAACAAGCAAAGTGGCAGTTGGTCAAGGCCAAACCCCCAGCCGCCACCTTGCCCCCCTTTCCTCCTCTACAGACACAGAAACCACACATCCTGAGAAAAGCTCATTGTGGGACTGGCTCTAGTGGCTGCACCAAGGCTGAATTTCGGGAAAGAGACTTCAGATATGTTATTAGGGGAC
>NC_045740.1:28589166-28591824 GCF_008692095.1 Etheostoma spectabile | reverse complement strand
TAAGGTCTATATAAAAGCATCCAAAAGTAGCATGTTGTGAGACCTTCAACAAGTGCAAGAAGTACAGGAATTGGTCAATAATTAATGGACAAGTCTGAGTGTTTATGGCATACAGAATCCAACTGCATATCATTTAAGAACTTCAGAAATAATTACAGACTTAGAGTGGTGTGATGAAAACATGCAGCAATTCTAAGAGCCTTAGGGGGGAAAGCTCTGGCAGCTGTCTCCTTATGTTAGTAGCCCCTGCAGCATTGCCATCATTCCTAACTCACATTGTGCAGCCATGCATTCTTAAAGTTCACACAACTTAAATGATGGGAACAACCAAAATACTTTAAATATTTGATATATTCACACGGAATGGATGTGGAGAAGTCGAAAATAAGTTGTTTTTTTGGCTGCTTTTCCCATTATTAGTGACAGTGGATAGACAGGAAAGGGGGAGAGAGATGGGGGCATGACACGCAGCAAAGGGTCGCGGGTCAGTTTCAGACCCGGGCCACGGCAGGACGCAGCCTACACGGGCGCACACTCTTACTGGGTGAGCTAGAGGCCGTCCTGAAAATCACAGATTATTGAAATGTAGTCATAATTGCATGTATTAAAAGTTTTAGTTTCCTAAGTGTTTTAACTATCAGAGAACGTGGATGTTAACAATAAAAAGCTAAATGAATATAAAATGTAATCAATGTTATAAAGCCAAATGTGTAAAAGATATTGAGTGTCCAGAATTAAATGAATTTATCTACAATTTTGTTTGTAGCCCTAACGTAAAGTACACCAACATCAAATGTAGTATATATAGCTCAAACATGTTTTAATGGATTCAAAATAATCTCTCTAAAGCATAATTCTTCCTTACCTTAAACTAAAGTCTTGATTGATAATTTTAACACGATGCTTCCTGTGAGAAAATGACATAATTCTATTAATCATTTGGAAAACATGTTCCCCTCCCCTTTGCTAGATACTTCATTTAATTTAGTCCACAGGCATAGATATAGATAAAAAAAACTCTATAAAACTGATTTATGCTGATTTATAATAAAAATGTGCCTGCCTGTATGGGAATTTAACATAGGGCTGTGTATACCTATGCCCCCTGTACATTTATTTATTACAATTTATTACAATTACAATTACAATTCATTTACAAAAAAAATGGTGTCCTGAAAGTTTGGATTTAAGGCATTTAAGATCAAGTTTTAATAGAAATTAGAATGTTTTTTCTTCTTTTTTATCAACTTTGACATGGGTGTGTGAACTTTCTTAAGCCACTGTAATGGCACTGCACATGTTGCCACTTTAACTTCAGGTAGCACAATGCCTTGAACCCTTCTTTGCTCCTCAGGGCTTTACCTTTGGGAACATATTTTAGAGGGACCCCTCAACCCTACTGACAAGATCGCACAATGGAGGGAAGGAGAGCTGCACTCAGGAAAGATTGATTTCAGGTGACAAGTCAGAAATGTGATACTGCCAAACCCAAGAATGTATTCTGCTTTTGTGACTCACACCACATCATATAATAACTACCTAATAAGACATAACTATTAAATTGACTTGTTCTGCCTCTCCATCTTTAGTTTCTACACAGGTCCTGCTGTGGTCCAGGGACACGTCCCTCTGGACATGCACAGCCTGGTGCTGGTTCTGAACGGCCGCGAGCAGCAGAAGGTCTCTTACTCCACACGGTGGCTGGAGCATGTCCAATCTCTGGTCCAGTCCCACACGGTGTCACATGTGGCTGTGGTCCTGCTGGGCAACGAGCACTGCAACAACGACTTCATTGCCCCTTACTTAAAGAGAAATGGCGGCTTTGTGGATCTGCTGTTCGTAGTGTACGACAGCCCCTGGGTCAACGACAAGGATGTCTTCCAGTGGCCTCTTGGTGTCGCTACGTATGCTATTTCTAACTAGTCCTACGTGTGTGTGTGTGTCATCATGAGTCCTCAATATGAGTATATTAAACTGCGGGTTGTCTTTTTACATGACTAACGTCTAACAAGTTGCTCTGTTTTGCTTGTCTCTGTGCAGATATAGACAGTTTCCTCTGATCAGGCCAAATGCCCAACTGATTACCTCCAACAGGCCTTACCTCTGCAATTTCCTAGGAACCGTTTACAAAAATTCCTCCAGAGAGACTCTCATGCAGGTGCTGAAACAATCTGGTCTGGAAAAGGAATGCATCACCACTGCCAGGGATAAGTAAGTCATTTTTTAGGACTAATATGGAAGAGTAAAGCTTTTCTATGTTGTTTTAATGACTGCATTACTTGTTTTAAAAAGACTGTTATTGAGAATATTAATATCAAATCCTTCTCACTGAGACCTTCCTATTTTCAAGGACTGACATGACATTAGTTATAATCAGATAGCACAGAGGCGGAGGAGGTTAAACCCTATATTATTAAACTGAACGTTAGAATGCATTTTTGCACAGAAAGAGGACTCTAAGTGTGAATTAGGTTATACTTTTCTTAAAAAAGCAGTTTGCAAACTTCACCTACATTTTACCTTTTTGCTGACACAGAGGGCTGTGGTTAGTCTTCGTACATAATGCAGTTTGAGATGAGTTTCTTCTTGATTGCACCTTTGTGTTGACAACTCATTTCTTAAACTTTTTTCTTCACATGGAAGTGTCTCAAGCTCCTC
>NC_045740.1:28573292-28589156 GCF_008692095.1 Etheostoma spectabile | reverse complement strand
TGCTGAAGAGCCTTCACACAAATGAATACCTCATGTCCTCTATTACAACATACCCCAATTTCCATCCATCACTTAGCATAAGGTGTGATGTGGCCTCAATGCAAAAAGTTTAAAATGGCCATGACGCACAACACAAACGTGGCAGTATTTTGCTTGAAAGGATAAGTCTGGTGAGAACCTACATTTTTCTTACTGCTGTTAATTTCTGTTTTTCTCTCTTTTTACGAATTGTCTCATTGGAACAGTTTTCTAGTCTTAACGACTACTCAAAGCGCTTTTACATCATACAGGAAACATTCACCATTCACACACATTCATACACTGTGGCCGGGGCTGCCGTACAAGGTGCCACCTGCTCATCAGATAAACACTCACACACCTTCACACTCCGATGCACAGCAACTCAGTGTCTTGCCCAAGGACACTTCGACATGGGACTGCAGGGCCAGGGATTGAACCCCCAACCTTCCGATTGGCAGGCAACCGCTCCACCACTGAGCCACAGCCGCCCACAGTATAACAATATATATATATATATAGTACTGCCATAAAGGAAACTGTCTTATATCTTGCATATTTATTACATGTATTCCTTGCCTCAGGTGGCTCCCTCAGGAGACAGCAGACAGCCTGAGACGCTATCAGACAGCTCTGGCCGAGAGCGAGCTCACTCTCTGCCCAGTTGGAATCAACACCGAGTGCTACCGCATCTACGAGGCCTGCTCGTACGGCTCGGTGCCCGTGGTGGAAGACGTACGGACACCGGGGACTTGTGCGGCAGGGCCCAGCTCCCCGCTGCGCCTGCTCAAAGCTGCGGGAGCACCCTTCGTCTTCATCAGCGATTGGAAAGAGCTGCCGGCCATCTTGGAGAGGGAGAGAGGGATGAGCCAGGAGCAGAGGGTGGACAGGAGGAGGAGGCTGCTGGAGTGGTACGCCAGCTTCCGTCAGCAGATGAAGGAGCGGTTCACGGAGGTCATCGAGGAGACTTTCTTCAAGAGCGACTGACCGTAACTTACAAACATTTAAAAGATATACAGGGGTAGACGTTCAATATTCGTTTAATTTATTTGATTATAGAGAAATGTGAGTTACTATTGGTGTTGTGAACCTGATAATGTTCAGTGTTATATGCCTGTGCGGGTTATTATAAGACCATTTATGTATCTTGTAAAGCTGCCATTACTAGTCAGTAAACGGTGCAATGACATTACTGTGTATTATCATTTAAATGTTTACAATGGTGGACTGTCCAGGTGTTTAGAAATACTAAATGATAAACTGCCTTTGCATTTTGTAATCCTTATCATTTCAATTTTATATCTGTTTGTACGCACTTAATATTGTGATTTAAAAAAAACAAACACTAAGCATAAGGAGTAGAATGGGATGATGTCTTTTTAGGCCTTGTTTGAAAATGGTAGTTAGAGCTATTATTTTGTAATGTGAGTGACTTAAAAATGTGTATAGTTGCTGTGGCATGTGTCACTTTTCTGATCAAAACATGACAAAGTACTTCTTTGTTCTTTTTCTTATTTATTTCAATGATGTGCTACATGGATTTCTTTTAGACAGTGCAAGAAAATAAATAAGTGTTGTCCTGAGGAAAAATGAGTGGATGTGCTTGTCCTGGACTTTTATTTCCCCTGCAGATGGCGCCGTGGACCGGTTAATTTTCAGTGGCTACAATGTAGTTGAAATGGAAGGCAAAAGTTTTTTTTTTTTTTAAAAGGGAACAACTTTAAATTTACCAAATCAACACAGGTCAGATAATTTAATAGTGCAAAGGAAATGTGGTTTGGTATCTGCAAACTTATACGATATAGTCAAACAATGTATTTTATAATTTGTCTGTTTTGAATATTCAATGAAAAACTTCTTTAAAAAAATGCATGTATTATATATATAAATATGTCCTATAAGAACTTAGTTATATGTATATGTACTGTATATGAGTGCATGGGTGTAGCTAGGAAATACTGGCCCCCTTAGTATATTTTAACTGGACCTTTTATGGGCCCTCTGCAGCTGTGGGCCCCTACCTATAGCTGTATCCATACATTTGAAAAATATGTTCTGGCTATGAGATCTTTCTTTTGGATTAAATAAGGAAAGGTAATTGCAAATTCCTTAATGTCATCATGTGAATTGAGTTAAAATGCCACATGCTTGGGTATTTGTTAAGAAATGGAAACACTTTAATTGTTTTCATTACAAATGATACAAAAAAAGTAGGATATACATTGCAGGAAAAAAATTTTCATGGGTGTTTTATAACGCTTCAGTTACACTGAATGTTGTGTTATGTTCCAACAGCTGACTAATATGGACAAATACAAAAAAAAGCCTTCAGATTTGGGAGAAGAGTGCCAGTCCTGGTGTCTACTAGCTGCAGATCCCTCCTCCCTCTCCCTGCCTGGCTCCAGCTGCTGTGTGCTGCAGTCGGCCTGCCCTGTCTGCCTCAGAGCCTGCTGGGAGTTGGGGGGAGAAACCGTCGAGGGAGAGCGAGCAAAGGGGGGAAGTGTGTATGTGTATGTGTGTGTGTTTGTGCGAGTCCCAAACTGGAAACCACTACCAAAAAGCACACACGCAAGATCGACTTTAAAGCCCTACGGACGGGATGCTGGCACTCCTTTTACTAATAACTGTGAAAAACCCTCCACGGAGAGCCTGAAACTTGCGCGAGTGTTTTTTCTTCTTCTGTGGTAGCGGCAGTGCTGTTGCGCCGTGCCGAGTGCTCCAATACTTGAGCGGATTCATTGGTTGGAGCAGCATTGCGCATTGGACCCGCTGTATATCTACCTACCGCTTATCCAGAGGTTAGAGGAACAATGACGAACTAACGTAAACGTTTTCTTCTCGCGCCAAGTCGAGCTTGTTGCAGACTTAAATCCTTTCAAAGTGTCATTTTGTCTCGCGCCTCTTCTTTTCCCTCGCGCGTTCATTTTTTCTCGTCCTGTGTGGGATGCGTAGGCTGCCCTAGGATTTTTAAAAAAGAAGTTTACAACAAGCTTCGGACACAAGAAGACAGAAAATGTCCACGCCGAGGTTCAAAAAGGATAAAGAAATCATCGCGGATTACGAGAGTCAAGTCAAAGGTAAGGGAGAGTGAATGTTTCGCTGGGAAATGGTTGTTGGAGCCGCCGGAACAGTAATTGGGAACAAGCTAACGTTATAGTTAACCACTACCTGCGTAGCATTGCATAGCTAGTGACGTGGTGGGTTACATTTAATAAAAAGTTAATAAAACATGCCCAGTTTTGCGTTAAGGCAAATAATCACATTTTTAACCAGAATATCTAACGTCAGTCTTTATAAGTTGAATTTCTGTAAAGTTACTTACACGCCTGGTGCAGTTTAATGGCATTTATGTCAGCATTACAAGGGTGTAAACTTAAATTAGCAAAATAAAAAGATTGGTCATTGGGTTCAGGAGTGGCTTTTAGTCTTTTGTTTTGGATCTGAGAGCCAATGAAAAGGGCTCACAAGAGATTCACCATTAGCCCATTAAGTAGAGATCAATATCTTTCACAGATATAGCCTTTTTAAGTAAGCTGTTATGTTGTACGTCCCATCAGGTTACAATCTTGATCTGCTGAGACTGCATCTTAATGGTCTGGTGCATTTTATTATGTTAATGTGTTTAACAACCTGTTACTATCAGAGTTGGCGTGAGACTATGTAGTAAGCGCACTTTTCCCACAGCATGACAGCAACGATAATGCAACTGAAGACAGGAAGAGCACATGTCCAGACAGAACACCTGTATTAAGATTCAGTGTTTTGCTCAGGGGCACTTCAGAAGATGCGGTTGCCCTCTCTGTTTTCCCCCTTAATGTCAAAAGCCTCACTCCTAAGCATACAACTGCTATTTGCCCTGATTTAGGTGTGTGATTAAGAGGTCTGCATGATGCCACGATGAAGTGCGCCCCCCCTCCCATGCATGCAGAGCAGAGTTAGGTTATTCCCAGATAGACCAGCACAGAAAAGAGGCAGTTGCTGCTCCAGGGTAACCATGGGGATTTGGCCTCCAGCCAACCAGCTCTGTTCTTAAGCACTGTTAGCATGCTGAAATACCACCCATTCATGTCCCCATGTATAACCTTAAACCCAGAGAAAGGGGGAAGGTTAGCGGGGGTCGGGGAAGGGGGGTGGGGTATAGAAGAGAAGGGACCAATGCTGAGGAATTACAAGATTGCATGTGGTTGAGCACAAGCTCTCATTTGCAAGGAATGTTTCAGCACCCTTTCTTCTCCCTGTGAGGATGACTAAGGGCTTTCAGCCTATAATAGAGGATGATGCACAGTCATAGGGGATGCTAAACAAGACATGACGAAGCCTACCATTTGTCGTGCAGAACCCAGGGGTGTAATAACAACCTGATGCTGCTGAGAATAGCTGTCGCTAGATGGGACCACCGGAGCCTCAGTAAATCAATGTTACATTTTATTGTTTTGTTGAAGATGCAGAATTCAATTCTGAGGGTAATATATTGAGTCTTGTCATTCATTGCAAATATTCCAGTCTTTTTTTTTATATCCTCCCAGGTTGTGCCTGTGTTTTTGCTAAATGTACTGTACCTTTTGCATTGCAAATAGCTTGTGTGTATTTACTTTGACAGTTGCTGTATTTCTTAATCATTTAAGTAAAGTTTTTGGACAAAGACATTTTTGATGGCGTATTAGGATAATCTTTTGCGTTGCATTTAGCACTGACAGCGTATCACGCCCGTTCTGTTTTTATATGAACTCGACTCACGGAGATACAGTTATGTTGCACATTTTCATGCATAGTCAAACATGCTGTATCATCTCAAAACCTATATGTTTATGCCCGTTGTCAAGCATAACAATGAGTCTTTAGTAGGTCAGATGATAGGTCAGAAATAGCTGCCAGGCACGTTAGGATTTGAGTAGTTAGCAGTTGAAGAAAATTCATTTAGTCAACATTAAGTATTCTGTTTTAGAGCAGCTCCTGATTTTTGCAGCTATGAAGCGTTTTATGAGTTAGGAGTTTGCAGTGATAATGAGTAGGACCACATCTGCAGTGTAGCTGTGATAGCTAGAGGCAGATTCTGGTGAGCAGACATTGATTACTCAAGAAGTAGAACAACAAGCAGCGCAGAAAACAGCCAGAGCTCATGTTTGATCCTTTGGCCTGCATCCTTTCTGTCTCACAGTTGGAATATTTGTTTTAATTCTCACAATATTTCAACAAATATCTGGCTGCCTGCCAGTGTTGGCTCATCTTACATAACCGCTCTTTGATCTGTAGTCTGAAGCCCTCTGTCAAAATAAATACTGTGGTCGTCTGCCATCATCCAGTTATTCAGCAGTTATGCAGATTCACACCAACTTTTCCCCTTTTCTTTTGAGAATCATCATTTCAAAGTCATGGCAGCATTGCTTTTCAGAGTGGCATTGTTATTCCAGGAAGTAGATGTGGGGTATTTAATGTAGTTTCCTATGGTGACTGTCTGTCTGAAAGCCTCCCTACGATGGCGCACACCACTGTTCTCAAGCCAGACTTGTCATTGAGCTGACATTCACTTCTTAAGTACCTCCAAACAGCCTTTTTTAACTTCCACAAATGAAATGAAAATCCATTGCATTCTGCCAATTCAAGGAAATTATTCTTTCATTGAAAAAGCTCTTGAGCATTGGGATTCAATTTTTGATAGTTGCTAAAATCAGCATCTATATCAAGACTCAGCTTCTTTTGGAAAAACAAAAACATTAAGAAGATTGGGTTAAGACAGTGGAATTTGTTTGTGCTTTATGGAGCACATCAGTTGCAGTCAATTAAAGTCATTTAATGCAGACTAAAGGGAGGTTGTGGGTACATTGGTATTCTCTGTGGGCCTCTGTTTCTGTGCACTGGTGGATCAGGGCATAGCAACCCTGCCGTGTTTTCTCTTGAGCAAAAGGTTGGTTTGATGTCAGGTTGTGGCTTGCTGTTTGTGGCCCGGGGGTGGTGACGCTGACGGCGGGACCCCCTGAGCCCCTGTCAGGGGTCCTCTCCCAGATCATCATAAAGGCTGCCCCCTTTGACCTGCCTTCACTGCTGTTTGAAATCAGAGCCCTGCCCTTCTGCATACTCTGAGAGAGTGGTCTGCCCATGTTTGTATGCATGGGGATTAAAGACAGGAAACTGCTCTGGGGTGGTGTGGTCTTAGTTAACTTTCAAATTAAAAGGATTTGTTTTGTGGTTAAAAGTCCATAGTTTATTTGCATTAGTAACTGTGGGAGTTCAGTTCAAATCCAATTGTGTGGCAGAGGATACACATGTATGTGTTGATCAACACATGCAGAGTCACAGAATTGCATCCAGCTCTCCTGCAGCAAGGAAGTACTGCTACTGAGTCTAATACAACATTTATGACTCACAATTGAAGACATCATTTATCATCACTGATGAACCTGATGAAGAAGATTACATCGCTTTTAAACAGTACTTCCCTTGGCAGGGATGCAAAACTCCACTGGACACGGCAGTTGTCGCAAATCGCTTGAATATATCTTTACAATAACGATGCATGTAGTTAGAGGCATTATACATTTTAATGCAGAATGTAACTGCACAACAGCTGCTAGCTTTGGCAGCAAGGTCAGAAATGGCTATTATTTTTTATCCATGTTGAATTAACAACAGATAGTCAAGGCTGATGTTGTTTCTTTTCTTCCAGGGAGGGTCACGTGATAGGGGTGTGACTAGGGCTGAGCAATATGAAGAAAATCAGATGTCATGATATTCTTGACAAATACCTTGATGTTGCTAGTTGACAGTATTGTAGTGTTGACAATTGGTGCTTTAACAACAAATGTTCACAATTAGATTTTAGATAAATAATCATTAAGGTGGATGTAGCTATTTGGATTAATTATACAGTACCAGTCAACATTTTGAACACACTTTCCCAGTGAATGGGAAAGTGTGTCCACACCTTTGACTGGTACTATATGTGGCCAAGTGGTAAAAGGCAAACAATAGAACAACTAGAACAGTCTGGTAAGTTCAGAGGCTGTAATGCAGCCTTTAAAACCAGGTAAAGATAAAACTTAAGTCATGTTACGATATCAAAAATATAAGACTGTTGCACTGTTGCTTGCTCTTGAGGAAACTACTAGAACTGTTGGGTCCTTGTAAATTCTGGAGTGTGGTCTATCTGTAAAGTGTCTTGAGATAACTCTTGTTATGAATTGATACTATAAATAAAATTGAATTGAATTGAATTGAAGACGATATCTATCTATTCTGAAATCACAACATCCATCTAATATCAAAATATTGCACACCCCTAGGTGTGACCAATCAGGGAAGGACAAGTGATAAGTGACTGATAAGACCCAATCACGGAGTGAACATACGTGTCTGCGCCATCGTTTCCAGAGATCTCCGGTTTAGGAGCTCGGAAATGCCAGAGTAGTGTGGACACCAGGCGTAAACGTAGAAAAAGATATGTGCTTTAAAACCAAAACATAGTAGTTTGGGTGTGGCTTGAGAGACTGTGTCTTAACAGCTTCTTGGAGGTGTTGATGGAGGTCAGAGGCTGCAGGACTAATGGAATGATCTTAATGCCCCTGGAGCACTTCTCCACAACCTCACACATCCATTCACACACTTACCATCTGTTACTAATCCTCCTTCTGTAACTGTGTGTGTGTGTGTCTGTAGTATGTTCTCACCCAGTGGTATGGCAATGGTGTGTGTTTGTGTTTGTGCATGGGTGGGTGAATGGTTATTGACATTAACATCTGTGGCCATTCACCCTTTTTGCAGTTTTAATAAACTCTGAGCACATGCCAGGCTTCACTTTCCCTGCTGTGCTTTTCAATGTTAGCCACAAAGGCCACCAGGACATTACTGTGTGCTCAAGTGGCACGGTTGCAGATATAGACAAAACAAGAAGCCTGGTGTATTGTCTCCACGTGTAACCCACACTGGTTAATTTAATTTCTTCCCAGAAAGGAGCAAATCGAAGACTGTTGCAGTTCTACCTGTGAGTGAATCATACAGAGACCAAGGACCATTCCTTTGACAAAGTTGATGCACATGCCATATTCTGCTGCTAGTCCGCCTCCCCCCCCCCCCCCCTCTCTGTAGGTGGTGTTGGGCCAAAGAGAAGAATCCCTGTGTGGGACTGAAATGCCTGGTAATGAGCTGGATGAGATTCAGTGTTTAGCTCACTGCATTAGCAAATAGGAGGTACATGGTGTTAATGGAATTGACCCGCACTTAGAGAAAGTAAAACTGTAGAATTAAAACTGAGGGGGGCAGGGGGGGGGGGGGTGGTGGACATGGTTGAAGGGGGATTTGGAGAGATTTTGGCAGCCTACTGGACAAGTTTAATTCCTTTGAACCACTGCTGGGTCCCAGCAGATGGACAGACAGGAAGGCAGACAGACACATTTTGACCATCAGGCCATGCTGCTGTCTGCCACCCAGTATATAGGGCTGGATTAAGGGGAAGGAGATGGGGGGATGGGAGGGGAAGGGACGGTACGAGGTCAGTGGAGGAGTAAGTGAAGCCAGAGGTCATAAACTCTGACTTGGTTGACCTGTTTTAATCTGCTTCTGAGTGTGTTCAGCCCATTCCTCTGCCGAATTTAAGCCGTTAATGTTTTTAGCAGGGGCGAAAGGTTTATAAGATAAGTGCAAAGATGCTTTAAGTGAAGTCTCTTGCCAGTTTCCTTATTCCCTGCATTCACTAGGGATGGCACTGTTCACAAAATCCATGGTTTGGTTTGTATCACGGTTTTAGGGTCACGGTTTTCAGTTCTTGTAATTTTTTCTTTTAATCTTTAACACTCCATAAATGTACTTTAGCATATAATATATAGCTGAATTATCCACAATTTAGGATACACTATTATAAATTGTTCAAATCATGTAATCATGCACAAACTGAATTTGACTTGACTTCAAGCCCATTATTGGGGCCATTTTTGAGGAAAGCTAGGTGAGGTTTTGATACAGCAAGAAGGAAGACATTGAGGATTTCAACATGCTTTTCATTTATTTGGCAAAAAAGGAGTATGTGCATTGCCATCTACAGGAACTTATGTGCCTTTTTAGCATACAAAGATTGAAATATTACAGAATATCAATGTCAACGTCAGTGGAGCTCGTACAACAATTGTATGTTTGAAAAGAAAAAGAGAGGAACCCTTGAAGCTCCTTCTTTTGAATAAAGTGTTTCAAAGAGGTACTCACTGGTACGACTTTCATAAATAGGGAGTGTTTGCAAAACGCAGCTTATCATTTCCCACTCTGAAGTAATGTAGTGAGCGGTCACCATGAGGAAACTTCTGTAGCGAGAGCTATGTGGGCTGTGTCGGACAATTCTAAGTAAGTTTCTCCCTGTGTCTTGTCACACAGTTTTGGAATCCTAGTGGTGCTGAAGTGTCGGCGGGAGGGAATTTAATACCGTGGTTCGAGTTCTTTCATTAGCTGACGAAATCCTTCACCCTCAAACACGCTGTAGGGTTGCATATCTTTTGCTATAAACATCCCAATGCTTTAGTAATGGCTTATCACTGAGAGGCTGCTTAAATGCTGCGGATAGTAGAAGTTGCTTCCTAACCGGCTCTCTCCTCCTTACGCTGTCTACCGACACATTGGAGTGATGTCTTCTCAAATGACATATTTTCTGAACTTACCAGATTGTTCTAACTGTTTTCTGTTATTATTTACCTTTACCCACTAAGTCATTAAAAAATTTCTGGAGAATATTTATCAAAAATCTCCTGTAAATACCATTTTGTTAAAGCACCAATAGTCAACCATCCAATATCGTTGCAATATCGACATCGAGGTATTTGGTCAAGAATATTGTGATATTTGATTTTCTCTATGTTGCCCGGCCCTACATGTTGCACAATGCTTGCACACGGTCACAGTTGTATCTATTGTTTCATTTCCGCTGTCATCATAGGTAACATGATACTCAAAGTGTTCCCACACACCAGACTTATACAACGCTGGCGCATCCTCCAACTCCGGGCAGCCTTCCTTATCTTTCCCACTGGCCATTTCTACACGTGACGTGACCTGCGGCACTCCACTTTTACGGTCTATGTATGTCCACACCTCTTCTTTTGCGCGGGAGGGAAACAGTCTGAGGCACATACGTGAAAAGGCTACATTGCACATGAGTCGAACCCGTGCGATGCACGCGCACTCCGAACCGAGACAAGCGAACCGAACAGTTGGGATTTTTTTTTTCATGAACCGTGCAACCCCTATCATTCACTTAAACAATGGGACATTTACCACTTTGGCGTCTTCTTTTCTGTCTCAAAGCTTTGACTGACGACAATCTGTTCACAAGCTGTGCTGTGGTGCTTGGCTAAGGTGTCCCAGTCTCATTTCTTGGAACTGAAGCTGAGTAGGGGCTTGAGATGGTTCAATACCATATTTTGCTTCCCGACACCAATTCTGATACCTGAACTTGCGTATCGGTTGAATCCAAGTACTGATCCAATACCAGTGTGTTATTATATTTTCTTATATTTTAACAGCTGTATACGTATAACCCTGTATGGATGTGATATGATTTCTATCTTTGTTGTCAGTCTGGCTCAGGGTAAACTCTTTGTGAACAAACACATTGCCACAGAACTTTCTTTTTTTATCCAGTCTGTTTTGACTCCAGTACTTCCCAATACCGATACCAGTGTTTTAGGCAGTATTGTAGGCGATACCGATACTAGTATCGGTATCTGAACATCTCTAGTAGTGGTGTACAATTCAGAAAAAGTTACAATTCTACTCAGATTTTTAGGCTCACGATTTGATTCAATATCAATTTGGTTTTCAAAAACTATTGAAAGTATGTAAAAGTAATTACTTTTCCCATATATATATATATATATATATATATATATATTATTGAGGTGAATTTGTTTCTTTGTTATTTTAACATCCTGTGATGATGTATGTGTATCTATCATGCCATTGCAGTAGACATAAAACAAAAAACTTTTATTATTGTTATCATTATTATTTTTTAATATGAATCAATTTTGGGAATTCTCTGAATCAATTTTGAATCGGTAGAGCTCGAATCGCGATTTGAATACGAATCGATTTTTTTGCACACCTTTAAAGCTGAGGTTTAGCTCGGTATAGCTGCATGGCTTACATTTACTGTTACTCACCAAAACTCTTTAACAAGTATTTGATGCATTTTTTCCCTCATAAAACATCTTGCAAAGCTGATTTTTTTAAATATTTTATATCCAGCATTGTTTTCATTTATCATCATGTCTACGATATTGCAGTCTTCTCTTTCCCTGCCTTTGTTATACCTTACTGCATTACTGCAACCTGTATTTTTTCACATTTCAGTGCACTGAGAACATGTCTCCTAAATGAGACAAGGATTTTGTGATATTTTGACTTAATTAGAGCAGTGAGACCTAAACAGTCCAAAACCCAAAGTGATAAGAAATGCCGTACAGAAAAAACTAAAAGATGTATTGTCTCTAGGAACAACTGAAGTGCTGTATTCACCTTATCTGATCCTGGGCCTTCACTTGTGCCTGTATATCTCTCTACATTTTCTGCCCTCAGCGGGCAGTCTTCCCAGCTTTCCTGAAATAAAGCAATCCAAAACAATTAAATGTTTGTCCAGGCAGTGTGTACAACCCCCAACAAGCTTCTTTTCAATTGTAAACACTATCACAACTTATTATATATATTAATTTCATCACTTTTTAAATGCAGTCATTTCTGACCTCAATAATAACACACCCATACAAAAAACTTTAAGATTATTTGGAGTGTTATAATAAAGGAGAGGCATACAATGGGATTTACATGAAGTGTAAAGTTTCACACAATGTTTCTCCAAAACAATTCCTCTCTCCGCCCTCATTCGTAAACTCTCTTTCCCATCCACCGTTAACACTGATGAACAGAAGTTTAATTTACTGATCACGCGACTCCTCCTGGCCCACCCTTTCCCTTTCTTCCTGGGTCATAAGGTCAAGACCTTATGGCCTAAGCAGGCAGCAGGTTTTGTGCTGGCTGCCTTCCTGACCAACCAGAGACCACCTCTTCAGGCATGGCTGCCATGTTAGGCTGCTGCCCCAGGGAGAAGTTTGAGGGGGGAAATAGTGTCATAAAACAAAGCAGTCAATGAAATGTAATCTTAAAGTTTCATCCCTTTTGTGTCCATTAGCCTGATTTATTATAGCATAAAGCCAAGAAGGCAACCCTGTCTTTTATTTGAAAATATAATGCGGTCTCGCTGCTGCGGGCATCCCAAAATGTGTACACCGTTTCATGTGGTAACTTCTCCCTCTGTCTCTGGTCCCCTCAATGCACTTGGTCTGTTTTTAGTAGTGCTGAGAGGAGTCGAGAAGAGTTTCCCATGGTCTCTGCTCGTAGCTTATCGGCCTCACAATAAAGGCTCATTGTGGGTTGCAGCAGGAGGAGGCCCAAGCCGAGTGTGCAGCCATGGCTGGTGTCTGAGCAGCCCAAGGCAGGTCTTGTGAGTTGTGGCCTGAACTCTCCTCCACCCTCCCCCGAGATGGAAACTGGAGCCATAGCTGCGGTTCCAGCCATGGATATGTGGGGTGCTTGGAAATGTAAAAAAGAAAAGGAAAAAAAAAGCCATTTACGGATAATGATCTGTCAGCCATTTTCCTCCTGTTCCAACTGCTCATCGTGTCCCACTGCCAGTGGGGATGCATGGAGAAAGTCTCAGTCTTCAGTGTTTCATCTATGCTGATATGTTGATGGCGGCCCGCCACAGTAAAATTTCTGCCGCCATGGTATCAGAAAAAGGGCAGACGCACAACTGGGGTTCGGCTATGTGCACCGCGGCTCCTTCAGCTGTTTATGAAAAGTCGTAATAACACGACTCTGCAGAGCCGTCTGCTCTACTGAACTCCAGCCAACTGTCATCTGCTCTCTCTCCCCGAGCAACTGGAACAGTGACGGGACGTCATCACCGGCGAAGTCATGGCAACCAAGTAAACAACAGGGCGAGCACTACTTGTCACTCAATCTTAGGCAATGTGACAGCAATCAAAGCCGCAGCATGAAGTCCGCACTCACGCATGTCCCATGAAATATGACAGCTACAGTCTATTGGAAATAGCATTGTGAACACTGAATTTGATGAATTTACTGTTTATCAGACCCCAGATGAGACAAGAATCTAACGTTAGAGAAGAAGACGCTGTATTCCTCCGACACGCTGTATAAACCAGGGGGGGTAAGCCTCTTGTCTCTAAGCAAAGCTCCCTATGGCGCCATTTTGATGTCAGCAAGCCATCATCTGCCGTTAGCATTCCATTGACTGCCATTCATTTTGGCGCCACTTTGATAGCGAATAACTTTACATCTGAAACATTCAAAGACTCATGTTTTCAGGTAATGTAAATTTTTCATTAGCCATTAGTCTTCATTTGGCTGCGATGTCCCTTCTTACTCGCTCTTAAAAGAGTTTCTCCATGGGTAACAGCTCATATTAAACAGAAAAATAAACTAAGGGTGAGTGACAAAGATGTGTTGACTATTTATAGTTTTCTTAATCTTTTGAAGCATTTCAGCCGTTTCTATAAATAACACAATTATTGTATTGTCATGAGACCTCGTGTCTTTCGGTTATTACATAATAGACAAAATAGCTTTCTTTGTATCTTCTTGTTTCCCTTTGTATACAGTCCAATGAAACAAAGGAATCCAACTGAGTCATTAACCCTCTGAGTCATTAACACACACACACACACACACACACACACACACACACACACACACACACACACACACACACACACACACACACACACACACACACACACACACACACACACACACACACACACAGCAGACTAATTCATTTTAGAACTTAAAAAGTAAAAACTTAACTTAACTTATCTGGTATTTAGTTTCTGTCTGTCCTGCCCTTTGTCTCTATCCTCCCACCGACCCCCTGCTGGCAGCCCTGGACAACTTGACCCTCTGGTCACCAAACCACTGACCTATGCTCCTTGACCTGAATCCTCAGACCTCAGTTCTGCCAACTCTGTTCAACGTAATGGTGTGCCTGTTGTGCTGACAGCAGGGATCATGGATGCCCGTTGGCCATTCAAACAAATAATCAATGAGTATTTAATCCCAGGTTTTTCAGTTAGAGATTTATACTGTTACGTGCAACTCAACTGCAAAGTAACCATTAAATGTTAAACCTGTTCCTGGAAGGTATAGCTCTATTTTATTCATTTATTTTTAAACCAAAATTTTCCAGGAAAAATGGAGCCACAGGAACTAAAAAGACTTAATCCTCTTTTGTTCATTCCTGTTTGTGTTTCCACCACATCCTTAGAACCGTTCACATTTGGCAAATTAGTCTGATAACATTAAACATGCTGTTCTTTGTGTTAACTGTGGCACAACTCTGATGTTTGGATGAATGTAATGAACGCAGGCTTACCTGTGAGGAGTGGTTTTTGTTCACTGGCTAGCTCTCTAGATTACCACTCCCTCTCCCCCATTTGTGCATGCTGTCATGTCATATGTTTTTTCTCTTTCATCAATCATTATAAGTCCGCCCCCCATTCTAGTTTTGATACCAGTGGCGCCAAAAACTAATTTAGCCTCTGGTTACTATGCTCGAAAATTGGGTAAAGTTCCTGAGTTTCTGTTGATTCCTACGGTGACCATAAGTGTTTTTCCCCAGTAGAGTAAAAGACTGATCTTTAGCATAAAGCGGCCATTACCACATTTCCATCTACTAATTGTTTTAATGATGTCTATGACAAAGTCCTGTAAAGGAACTGGGCAAGTAGCGGCAACTCCATTCATGGAAATCTCTGTTGTGCGATTTCTTGTTCTGGTAGATGTTTTTAGATTAAGATGAAATGGTGCGCATTGCTCTCTGGAAGAAGTCCCTTCAGTCTCCTGTCAGCCCATGTTATTATAGTTTAATAGGAGTGGCATGAGCTGCAAAGATGAGTTAGTTTTTTAGATCAGACCGATCTGGAAATAGAACGAGCCTGAAACTGTCCTGGTCTGCTCCTTTTCTCATAAGCCTAAGTAGAGCAAAGCTTATGTGACACAATTGGTAATGAAGAACATAGTATGCAGGACACTTTTTATCAAGTCCTTTTTATCCTCAATCATAGATCATGATTTGCTCTTGGAGCTGGATGACAGAAATTGCTACAGCACAAATTATAGCAGGGAGAATAAGATTGTTCAGGACAGTTCAAAAATGTCTGTATGTGTGTTTATGTGCGTAGGGCTGCTCGATTATGAAAAAATATATAACCCTGATTATTTCGGTCAAAATTGAAATCACGATAACTTAACACGATTACTTGTTGACTTCTGGAAAGATGTTGCAATTATTTAACATAAAAATAAAAACAGTAGAAAAAGTGAAATAAATCAACTGTAAAAAAAAAAAACTCGTACAACTGTGAAATTTGCCTTAATTCCTGTTTAAACTTTATTTCTTCATTCAGAACAAAAGAGAAAATAAGAGTTTACTTGCAAAACGTAATGAGCTAAATAGTTATTTTCCTTGATTATTCTGTTTTTTGGGATCATTGGGAGCCAAAATCATAATCCTGATTACTTTTCGAGCCCTTGTGTGCGCATACATACCGTATGCTCTGTCAGCAGCCCAGCATGGATACAGACACTGTGGGCATGCCTCATATATCTTACTTTTTAATCAGGCACTGTGGAGGAAGCTACTGTCTCCCCTGGGGTTCTGTGATTTGTCCTGGTTAATGGCGTGTCACAGGGGTGTGATGCATGGCAACCTGGCTGGGTGTGTGGCACATGCATGACTAGGCTCTCTCTCTCTCTCTGTCTCTCTCTCTCTCTCTCTCACTCACTCACACACAC
>NC_045740.1:28524293-28573282 GCF_008692095.1 Etheostoma spectabile | reverse complement strand
CACACACATATACAGACTTACGAAAGTATGGCCTCTATCTCCCGGCTCTGTGGGGGACAGAAAAGAGAAAGCCCCAGCCTTGCTGTCTATAGTGTGGAGAAACAAAGAGCAGTGAAAGCTGATCTGTCTGTTCTTTTCTTTTTCCTCCCTCTTTGTCCCTTGCTCTCGCGCTCTGAGCAGCTGCCCTTAGGTCGGTCACATTCTCTGGCCAGGCTCGGCTCAGATCTCATATGGTAAAGCATTAGGTGGATCTGTGTGGCGTTTGCCCCCTGTAGGCAAAACTGGCATTGGATTTCACCTGTCCAGTCTTGTCAAGTTTGTGTTCACGCAGGGATGATCACAAAAGCTCTAGATATATTATGTAGAGATATTCTGAGGGAAATATTTTCACTGGAAGACTTTTCATCTCAGTGCCTGAGAGCCAGAGTGAGAGCCTGTTCTCAGAGTCAGTACTTAGAAAATTGGGAGAGAATTGGCAGTTAAAGCCTCCCTAAGGGTAGATCGGAGGAGATAACAGCACCTTACTCTCTGTCACTTCCTCCATATTGGCTTCCACTGTAATTACCTGAAAATTAGGTCTTTGTGAAGCCTCCTCATTATTCCTATATGTGTGAAGGTGTGTGTGTTGGAGATGATCATGTTAGCCTGCCCTGGCCACTGGTGCCCTGTGAGGAAGGGGGTTGTCACTGTGGACTTCCTTATTCTCCCCGGATTGGCTTCCAATGTAGAGGCTTTGTGAGAAATCAATCCTTGCTGGCGGTGACTGGGAGGGTGACAAGGGGACTGATTGGGCCTCAGGCTACAGTGCGGGACCTGGTGAGGGAGCTCATTCTGAAACCTGAGTAAGGGGAAAGATCAGGATGTTATTTGAACTAGGCCTTATGTCTTTTTCAGCAATGCTGGGCACAAAGGAAAAACCTCTAAATGATGAAACCACACACAAGTTAGTATTTTGGTGTTATTTTGGAGATTTTATCATTTACCCAAGTCTGGGCAGTTTTAGAAACAATGACAACTGTTTAGCTTAGAAACAGAAGAAAAGCAAAGCTCAACATATAGCAGACAGAAACATGACTTGCCACTGTCAAGTTTTACATACTGTACATCGTAGCAGGTAAGTCAAATGGGCATAGGCAAATAGGCATGCCGCTGCTTTGAGCTAAATGCTAATTTTGAGTATGCAAACATGCTCACAGTGTCAATGTAAATATGCTGATGTTTAGCAGGTAGAATGTTTAGCACATTAGTTTTGCGTTGTAACATTCTTACATTTGCTAATTGGCACTAAACATTAGGGGTGGGGGGGAATCTAAATCGTATGTATTTTTTGCAACGATTTTTAAAATCGATTCTTTCCCCAAGAATACATATATATATATATATATATATATATATATATTTTAACCAATGATTCACCTCTGGCAGTACTGTATCAAATCACAATACACAGCACAATCACATTGCAATAAATATAATATAATAATAAGAAATTGCTTTACAAATCGAATCAACACCCATGTATCGTGAAAGTATCGTATTGGGGGCGCCCGGACAGCTCATTTGGTGGAGTGGGCGCCCATATATAGAAGTCTGGTCCTTGACACAGCGGGCCCAGGTTTGGCTCCGACCTGCGGCCCTTTGCTGCATGTCGTTCCCCCCTCTCTCTCCCCTTTCATTTCTTTAGCTGTCCTGTCAATAAGGGCCCGATTTTTTTAAAATCGTTTTTTATAAAAAACAAAACAAAAGAATCAAATCGGGACAAAAGCATATCATCCCCGCCCCACTAAACACGGAGTACAGCTGTTTGGCGGATGTCATTAGTTTTGCAGGTATTTGGTCGTAGAAGATAAAGCTTTGACCTCATGATAGTGCTATCCAGTAACCATGACAATCCATCCAATAGGGGCTGGGATAAATATGTATTTGACCATGAATCTAGACACTCCTAGTGCACAGGGAACAAACCTTCATCAAATTCAAATCTCAAATGTTGGTACAACTGAGAGTTCCTCTTGAGAAATTTGCTCAGCTGCTTGTGTGTCTGAGGGCACTGTTCTCAATCTAACAGTATCCTTATGTTATTATTCTTATGTAATTATCCTGCCTGTTTTTGCTCCTTCTTCAGGTGAAGATCCCTTAAGGTGGATGTTAAGGTTTGGGAAGAGGAATGTGGAGCAAATATTTATCCGTGCCTCAGTTTAAACCACCAAACTCGACTGCACTGCAGGGAGCTGTCTCGATCAAGGCAGCCTCATTATTATGCCCTCGCAGTGTGGCTTTGGCCTTAAAAATGTTGTTGCATCAGCCAGAGCAAAAAAAAAATCTCAAATCCTCCAGTACAGCATTCAATTTCTGTTTACTTAAAGTCTGCTTTGAGCTGTCAGTGTTGTTAGTTGCAGCTCAAGAAACATGGGGTTCTACTTAATATTTTTGCTCAATTCTGGGAACGTTTGAAATTTGCATTATAATAAAATAATAGCAATTGTAGGCTTTAGATGGTCCCTCTTTCTTGGGCTCTGGTGATTCATTTACAGCCCTTAAACAGCCATTAAAAATGCACATGTGCATATTTGGTTGAAAATTATAAGTGTATCATATCAGCATAATTATATCTCTTTGATTTTAGATCATGCTTGTGCTTTGAAGTTTGGCTCTTGGCAAAATTTCTGCGGCGTTTTTCTGTATTATATATATTTATTTTTGATTTTTTTGTTTAATGTCAACATCCACTTGGCTAATTATAGTGCCTTTTTAAAGTAAACAACATATATTGTGTTATGTATCAATTTGTCCATAATATCATTGTTCAAAACAGTTAATCAGATTTGGCTTTGTACACAAGAGGATTCACTGCCAGGGGGGTCCTTTACTCTTGTGTATGTGAAATTATTCTTAAACCCCCAGCTCTTAAGCAAAGCCCCCCCGCCCCACTATCTATCCACCTGCCCTGAATTCTCTAACCTCAATCTTCAATCCCAGCTTAGCCATCCTAGCTCACCCATCCATGTAGCTCATCGCTCTAACCCCCAACCTGCCACTCTTAACCTTAACCCCCCCCAATACCCAGGCTGGTGACCAGTCACACTCAGGCAAAAGTCCTACAGATGCTTTCCCTCTGACATTCAGACCGAGTTAAGGTGTCAATTGATTATAGATAAAATAAAAGATTATAATTGTCCAGGTCAAATATGTAGAGGTCATATGTGAGTTACTTTAATCTGTGATTAGGCCTGGTTTAGTTTGGAGGGAGCAGATGCTCAGGTTTTGACACTTGTTGAGGCTTTCTTAAAAATCTAAATTAGCACACTGGTGTCGAAATCTCAGTAACGTAGCTAGTGCATGGGGTAGGGTTGGACGGTAATACGGTATACTGCTGGGTCTTAAAAATAGCAACGGTATCACTTTCAAAACCGTCATTAAGGAAAATTTCAGCCATTTTTTACATTAATCTTGATCATCATGAATATGTGTACTTTTGATTGAAAAAACCCAACCCAAATCAGTGAAGGCAACACGGAGTAGCTGCAGCAACGTGAATGAGCTTCCACTTAGCTAAAACGTCGGTTTTAGAGGGCCTTTGTGCCTCTTAACAGACCTAAAATGCAATTAAAATGTCTTTGCAACATGAATAGGCCCTTACGTGACAACAAGTCGCGTTTTCAACTCAGACATTGTTTAAATTCACCTACTCTGGTCCCTGTCTCAAGCATGTCGGTAGCTGGTAGCTGCTAGCTCCTAGCTAGGGGAGGGACATTATGAACGCGATACCAATCCACCTACGGTCCCGCTACAGACCGTTGAGAAAGACGGGTTCAGAGCAAGGATTAAAACGCTGGATTTAAGATGGCTTACCTCGCTGAAATACGTCCGCCAACCTACTAACAATATTCAAACAGCGAAGGAGGCAGACAGCGGAGCTACGTTCAGTCGCAACAACCTAACTTACCTATGGCCAAGGTACAACTATGATGTTTTGAAAGGGAAACAATGTTAAAGTTGTTTGGATGTGTATTCATTCGATTTAAGTTTATTTTTCTACTTTGCAGTTTGCACAATCCAAAACAGTTTAGATTCTGTAACTGTTTCATGCATTCTCCTTCATTTAACGTTATTATATAATGTTGTGGAGCTAAATGATGTTATTGAAAAAAGGTCCTCCTGACAGTAGAATAAGCCACTAACCTATGCAAATGCCGAGTCAAGTAAAAGAAGGAAAATACCGTGATATACTGCGAGAATCTTAAAACATACCGTGTTACATATTTGTGGTCATACCGCCCAGCACTAACACAACTACTATAATTACCAACATATAAGAGTTACACTATTAACAAGTAACAACAAAATAAATGTTGAGTTGGTATGCTAACCATAGCCCAGAGGGAAAATATGGCATTTTAAAAGTAGCCTACATTTCCAGTCGCTAGCTAACCGTAGACTACAGAGAAAGACTGATATGTTAACTTCCGTTTCGGAGCGACAGAGGGAATTAATTTCAGCCAACACATTAAGTGGAACCAAAATGAGATTTTGCGTTGTAATCCAGTCCGATTCCTACCGGTTGCGTAGGAAACGGTTCCATAGTGGAACCGGGTTTCGGTACCCGACCCTAGAAGCCAGCTAAACAGAGAAAGTAGGATGCAGACTTCATCTGACTCAGTTGGCTTCAGCTCTCCCATTCTCCTCATGAGACAGCAGCTGTCCAGATACGTCAGGTATGTGATCTGCCTTCCCTCTGATCCCCATGTCCCACTGACGTGAAGTCATCCACCGGACACAGGGATGACCGCATAACTCATGACTGTAAGGTAACCTCACTGGGAACAAATGTAGAAATAGTTTTCAGTCCAGAACTTCAGTTAGTTAAGCTGGTTTCATACGGCTAGTGTTCTTAAATGTATTCAGCAGGTTTTAGCCATGACATTTAACAACATCTAGTAAACAGAGGGTTGGATGCTCTGAAGCCGACTGCTGTGCTTGACTCAGCTCTGTGAGCATTAGCAGGCAGACAGACTCCAACCTTGAGGCACCGGTAAAATGTATTTAAGTACATTTTGACACATCAGAATCAGCTTTATTTGCCAGGTTTGCGTAAACAAACAAGGAATTTGACTCTGGTATTCTTGGCTCTCAAAGTACACTCACTTAACATATAAAGACTAAAAGACAGACTGGACAGGAAGAAATATATATATAAAAAAGTATGTAAGTCTAAAAGTATGTAGTCTAACAATACAATACAATCTTTTTGTTAAAGAAATAGACAATAACAATTTAAGA
The DNA here is from genome assembly GCF_008692095.1 of Etheostoma spectabile. Lineage (NCBI taxonomy): Eukaryota > Metazoa > Chordata > Actinopteri > Perciformes > Percidae > Etheostoma > Etheostoma spectabile. The sequence continues at coordinate 28,568,002 of NC_045740.1, read as the reverse complement.
TTTATCTATTAATGCTCTCTGTGTACCAATACTGATAGTATTGTTTGCTTCATTATAATCACAATGACATTTACTCTCACCAAGACGTCGCAAACACTTTAATGAAGGCCGTATATGTTTATAAGTGCAGTTGAAAGACAAGTCTCATATCACTCTATTCTTTCTTTTAGAGATTAGACGGCACATTCTATGTTTACATGAGGCTGAAGCCGTTTTGGAGAGTGGATCATTTCAGCTGTCACAAGTCTGAGCACCAGGTGGGAAAGATGAACTGTTTTTCCTCAGAGGAGTTTGGGGGAAGTCTCTGCTTCTTGTTAGGGCTGCACAATTAATCTCAATATGGACTGGAGCAATATCCAAATCGCACTGGGGCGCAATATTTGTTAAAGGCAAAATATGTGTCTAACCATTCTGAATGAAGTATTGTGGTGCTGCAGAGACTACAAATCCTTTCCTACAGACTGAAGCAAAAAAATCTTTGTTTGGCTCAGATCTTTGCAAAAACACGTCAATCTTTTTTTTATTTTATATATTTTTCTAAAATGAGAATAATGATACAAAAAACGATCTTTCCCTCCAATATCGTGAATCATATCGCAATCGCAATAGCAGTCAATTATAATCGCAATTAGATATTTTCCTAATATCGCTCAGCCCTACATGTACAATGCGTTCAACCCATCCACACTACAGAAACATTTAGAATAGGAGGATAAATACCTATTGGTTGTTAATGCTGGGCGGATTGGAGTTTTTGCAGAACTTTTCTCATGACCTGCGAATCCTTTTCGGTCAAATGCCCCCTCATTTACACACACAGAAAAATGGAAAAGATGACAGATGAGTGTATACAGACAGCAGACAAATGGGACGCACGCACACATGCACGCACGCACACACGCACGCACGCACGCATACTGTTAACACTCCCTGGGCTACCACACAAGGATTGCTGTGTGCTACTTATATAGTCTAATTTAAAGGCATCACTCTAGTTGTCAGTATCGCCTGTGTGTAGACACACTGGGGTTTGTAAAATGTTTTGAGAAGGCTGAATGGGCATGTGTGTCTGTGCGTGGTTTGCACATAGTGTGCATAATTGTACAAACTTTCAGATCTGCTTTGTCTCAGCCAGCTGCTCCTTTGCAGATAAGAGTTTCCATCCATCATTTTTGACCTTGTTAAAATTAGCCCTTGTCTCTTTAAATTTGTCTGAAAATGAGACTGGAGTTGATTACAAGATTTGACAGTCTCCTTAGGGATCCATCTTTGTCTTTTATTTCTTTTATTCAAAAGTACATCTTAAATTGAATTTGGGATTATTTTTTTCTCTAAAACTTGCGTTTAAAGTGGGAGATAAGCAGGACGAGGAGAAGAGGGACAAGAAAGTCAACTAAAACAGTTCTCAGATTTACAGTTAAGCTAAAAGAGAGCAACAGACGGAAGCTTTTCCATACAATGCAGAAAAGACCCCATTGTTTGTTGTGTGTGAACATCTGCATTCTTGCTAACTTTCTATCTGTTGGCATACAGTTGTAAGGCGTTGTACACCAACAGTAAAGTGACTTCAAATATTAGGGGTGGGGGGGGAAATCAGTTCTTTGATGCATTGCAATTCTCTCTTGAAATATTAAGGCTCGAGCCAGAAGAGTTAATAATTGTTACTAATTTATTTTTTTCTTATTATGCCAGTATTTAAGTGAAAGTAACAGTAAGATTATGGCCAGTGAGATTAAATTAAAATAAATTTAATTAAATGAAGATTTGTTTTATAAATGATACATAATAAAGTCTAACTAAACTAAAAGGTAGTGGAAGTAAATGCATCTGTTCATTTTAATTATGGTTTACTAGACATACACTATGTTTTAAAAGTAGCAAGTAGTCACAGTAAGAAAATATATATCATGGATAGAAATAAACGTTTTTGATGCATAGATAATCATTTTATCATCGCTTCGTAGCCTTCTGAATCAGAACCGAATTGTAAGTTGCGAAGAGATTCCCACCTCTATCAAATATGCCTTGGCATTTCTCTGTCCTGGACTAACTGTAATTTATTTCAGTCATTTTATTTAAAATATAAATGCAAGAAGTCACCTCAGAGGTCTCTTGTCAGAAAGAGTATTACAGCCTGCAGCCTCCACAACAATCTGTGCAACTCCTTTCTTTCTGAGAGAATTTACCAGAGCCCTCAGTCCTCACTTTTCCAACGAGTAATCTGCTTTTTGCAATTTCTGCCTCCTCTCTTTCTCCTGCTTCCTCTTTTTCACCAGCGGGCTTGCAGCGCATGTCCTTGCCTCTGGAATTACAGGCCTGGTCTTGAATGGTAGGGTTGTTCCTCCTCGGCCCCTTCAGCTCGTCTACTGGCTTAACCCTATCAAAGACCCAGAAACCACACATCCTGCGAAGTGTTGTTTTTTGTGGCGGGTCGAGGGGAGGGGGGCAGCGAGGGGTGGTCAGTAACGAGAAGGGAAACACGTGAGCGGAGGATGATGCTTTCCTTTGCTGTTTAGTGGATACAGTACAAGTCATGAAGGAATGGCTGATGTTTCCCATGTGGGGTTTTGCTCTAAATTCGGGGTATTTGTGTGCCCCTCTGATGTTGGCTCTAATGTACTCCGCTGTGCAAGTCTGAGGTCGGCTGTCCCTATTTCCATCTTCGGCACACACATGCTCGCTGGCTGTGTGTTGTGTTTACTGAACAGCTGCCGTGGTGGCCCGTCCCTGTCACTAGATTGGCCACGCTATCACAAACATATTCTTGCAGATTTTCAAATCTTTTCCCAGATCTGCTGCCGCGAAAATGTTTGTTTAAGTAAGCACCACATCACAGCCACCTACATAAAAAAAGATCAAAATAGAATATAATCATTCAAGTTTGGGTCAAGCGGGTTTCAACTTGGCTAACCATAGCACATGCTAGTGCAAGCATGCTAGCTCATTCTCAATGGCAAAACAGTGCTACAACACACACTGGTTGACTATAATGTCCAAAAGAACTAAATCCATTTCCCTGTTCTGCAGGTAGTCCACAAGTGTGCCCTCGTTTATAAGAAGTCTCTCTGCTAATCTGGAGTTTGAATCTTGAATGATGTTCAAGTAGGCTTTTAATTAGTCGAGGGGTTTTTATGGTGTTTTGTAATGTTTTCTATTTGTATTTAAATATTCTTGTATTGTAGATTGTTGTATTGTATCAGATTTTTATCTGTGAAACGTGCAATACAAATAAACTTTACTTACTTGTACTGACCAAAGTTGGAGAAAGAGTTATCTAGCTGACGTGATCTTTTTTTTTTTAAACATTATTTTTTCCCTTTATTAGACAGACATGTGAAAAGGGGGGGAGAGAGAGAGAGAGAGAGAGGTATGGGGGATGACACACAGCAAAGGGCCGCAGGCTGGATTCAAACCCAGGCCGCTGCAGGACTCAGCCTACATGGGGCGAGTGTACTTACTCAGCGAGCTATAGGCCGCCCCAGCTGATGTGATCTTACCTAGCTACTGAGCATGTGCGACTCCCAACAGAGATAGTATAGAAGTGAGATGTTTCACTCTGGAGCTAAAACATAGACCTAGACACAGACACAGGGTGAAAACCGAATCTGCAGCAATGTACAGTACAACAAAAATATGGTGTTTTTTTGAAAATGAAACCATGTAAACCTATTCTGGTACAACCTCAAAATACAATTATGAACCGGAAAATGAGCAGAATATGGACGCTTTAATGTACGTTACACAGCAACAGGTGAAAATAGGGGAACGGTTGCGCTACCAAAGTCAAAATGATTAGAACTTTTAACGAGTATTGAGAAGTGAAATACCTGTATGTGTGAAAACAGCTTTATCTCACGCATCTGTTTTGTTGTTGTTGAATTTATAGCATATATATGGCTGCCCCCGCACCCCCAAAACAAGGGTAGGGAAAACACTCAAACCAATTTATATTTCCACAAAATTGGCATGAATAATCATAGGGGTATACATGCCCAATGTGTGTGTCCATTCGTGTGTGTATATGTCAAAACAAAATAAAGTTAAAACTTGTTTTGAACAATTTCTTTGTCATCTGCAGATCAATTTTAAGTAGCAATAGTTGGTTTAAATCTTAAATTGTATTTTTTTGTGAAATAAATCTGGGATTGTCTTTTTTAGGCCATATCACCCAGCCCTAGGTGTATTTTGTAAATATTGTTTTCATCCAGATGACCCCTTTCAAATAATCATGCAGGCTTTGACTGCAGGACAAACTTGATTAAAGCTCAAACAGCTATCAGCTTGCTTGTTACTTTCTTCCCGTCTTGTGTTGTTTGTGTTTTTGCAATTTGAACCTGCTCCTGCATTAAAATATATTTGAAGTTTGCAGCCTCCCCAACTGATCTTTTCTTGGAGTCATTAAAAGAAGGATTGAGCTAATCATGGGATAGTCTTGCTGGTATTTGTTTTCATTAAGTTTAAAGATGAAATATTTGAGCGTGAGAAGAAGGAGAAAGGAAAATAGTCCCCCAGGTATCTTTCTCTTTTCTGTGCTGTGGTTATATGTAGAGAGACATCCACTATCTCAGAGTTTCTGAAAGAGTCTGAAGGGACACGTCAAGGAAGGTGTTTATGGAGATGGAGTGTGTAATAAGGGGGCCAGGAAGGCTTTAACAGAGATCTCCATGGGACTGGGAGTCCTTTCTCTAAGTTTCTGAGCCAGCGGGATGTCTAACCCGGATGTTAGAAAGCATTCAACAGTAATGCCGTAGCTTGTTAGTCTCTTGCATGTTATCCTCCATCGATTGTTATATTTTTTGTGCTTTGAATTTCAGCAATATTAGATGAATTTGCTGCATTACGCTCAGACAAAACATTGAATTTGTAACTGAAGGAAGCTCATTGGCTTTGAAGGATGGGATTTAGTTTTTACTAGGTCATAGGAAGTTTGATGTACACACACCCAACTCACACACATAACTCTGGAGAAAGCTGGAGAAAAGCATGGTTATACCTTTATCCACATCCAAGTGTTATCCAGTATATGGCAACAAAAAGGAAAGGTATTTATTTATTAAGAGGTTACTTAAATTTGATTGAGTTACCAGGTGCATTCTTTTTCTTTTTGGTTGTATGTTGGCTTGGTGGTCCAGCTTTGTCAGGGACACCTCAGCTGTAGCTGTGTACAGTCATCTCCTCTCCCCCTTATACTTTCCTCCATTGGTGCCACCGTGTCCCGAGTGGGGGAACACGTTGTCAACCCAAGCTCACAGCGTCTCCAGCTGGCTCCGGGCCATGGGTCCTGGTGTCCCTGCCCGGCTCTGGTGTCTCCACGCTGCTTTGTGGGAAGACAAAAGAACAGGCTTTCAAAATAGAGGTGTACATACTGTGAAGAAAGGCAGATGCATAAACACTGCGGGGGAATAGACAGCTGGACAGAGAGACAGAGCGAGGCATAGGAAGGCAACTGTGTGATAGCATGGATAGAGACAGACAGGTGGATGGACAATAGAGAGGCAAACAGGCTGACATCCAGAAGACAAACAGTCAAACAATCAGGGATGTATCCGAGCATAAACCTATCCACATTCAGTTTCTTTGCTTAATAATGTTCAATGTTAAAATATATTGGTCTTTTTGGGGGGTTAAATTTGTCCTAGTCAAGATTTTAATAAAAAAATGACATGTTTATAAATTGTTTACTTTTTTAACAAAATTACTTTAGCCGTTTAGCAATGGATTTCTTGTCCAAGAAAAACAATCATTCAAAAATTGCTTTCAACTTCTTAGGGGTGGGGATTTTCTGGTTTTCTCTTCTCATGTTAATATCAATTTTGGGCTTTAGAACAAATTTTAACCGAGGTAAATGCACTGTAATAGAAACACCAGCATACAAACTGACTTACAGACAGAAATAGCTTAGCAGCAGAATTGAAGGGCAGACCTCGGCAGCTCTGAGTGCCATCAGAGGCCGTTGACGAACTTGACCTGGGACCAAACTGTCCAGTGTGCAGTGGAGGGAGACGGGTGGAGAGCAGAGGCCAGGAGATACACGGAGGAGTCAGAAACCGAGGGCAGGGAGCTTGTTGGCAGAGACCAAGTTGGCAAATATATTCATCTCCTGCACTGGAAATGTCTCAGAAGTCTGGTTTCCTTACATGCAACGTAATGTATTCGACCCCCACACAGGTGCACACACTACTCCCTTACCTGGTGTATGTGTGTGTGTTGAGAGTGTATGCAGGTGTGTGGGTGAGGAGCCACATTGTGTGACTATTCATTTATTTGCTCTCTCCGTCTCTTTCTTCCCTTCCTGCTTCCTTGGGGCCTATAAGGAGGGAATATATCAACAGTCTCATAGAAACAACTCCACCTTCAAACGCTTATCACCGCAGGCCACATAATGGCTCTGCCATTCTTTAGGTTCATCTTTCAGAGTTTGTGTTATTCAAGTCTCTGCCAGCATTTTTCAGTTTCCATTTGTTTACTGTGAGGGGAAGTAAATATTCCTATAGATGAAAGCCTGTGTGCCTCCGTTCCAGATGTTCCTTGTGTAACACCCTCTTTGGGGGCATTTATCTCTTCAGCTGTCCTACCGCAGATTTTCCATAGTATAGTATAGTAGTTACCCAAAACAAACTTCCCAACTGTAAGAGCTGTAGGCCTGCCCAGCCAAGTCTTTTGCCTGAAGATACCTTTGTTGAGAATGGGAGGCGGACTGGCTGCCTTGACATATGAGCTTTTGCTGCTTTATCTCTCTCATCACTAATATCCCCCAACAAAAGGACAAAGGCAGGCCAAATACAAGATGAGGTGTGATTTTTCATTTGGAAAAATGAGGTGTAAACACTGCATGTCCAGTGTAGCTTTGTAAACCTCAGTGCATGCACTGGCCTTTAAAACAAAAGGGCCTTTGCCAAGACTGGTGTTCAGTATACACATTATCTGTCTCTTTTTTTTTTTCTTTTACACACAAGCACCCGCACTGTTCACTTTAGGGCCGCAGACAGAGCAGCTGGGCATGGATTAGAGATGAATGAGAAAAGTGGGTGAGGCATGGCCAAGAGAGTGAAAGAGATCAATGTATTTCTCGCAGATTCTCTTTTCTCTGATGTTAAGCCACCCAGATGTAACCTCTTCCTGTCCTCAGCATTACTCGTCCACATTTGTATCCCCAGTGTTAAAGTGAAGCAACGTTAATCATTTTGTCTCATATTTTTGCGTCCAATTCTTTGCAGGCTCTGAAGAGTTTGTAGATTGCTTCTTTGCAGAGGACAGCATCTGTCAGCTTCGATTCACAGCAAAAGCATTCCACTACTGACCCAGAGTTACAGCAAAAAAGAAAGAATGAAGCAAATTGTCCATAGAAAACAAAACAGCTTCTTTTGTACAAAGGCCTCGTCCCACCAGTATTGAAAAAGACAACATTTTACGAATTCCTGCAAATCAGTGAATGCGTTTGTGTGGGCAAAGGTACATGTGCACAAATCTTTGATCTTAAATTCAACACCGGTGACTTTTTACACACAAATTTGACAAAATCAACAGTGTTGGGCCTCCTCTGTCGGCGTATGAACTGCTCCACACACTAGGAAGGGTTTGCTTACAGTTAGGGACCAAGCTAACAAGCTCGTTAGCTCAGAGAACTGAGAAGAAAAATCCCATGCAAGAGTAAACGGCCAATTTCAGAGTTAGCAGTTAGCTTGCCAGCTAACTATAGTAGTTTAGCAACTTGCCACGTGAGTAGACCATATATCACCAAGCTTCTTGAACCACATATTTCGGAAAGACGTGGGTGAATGTCACTGTGCTGCTTTTTGGGGGGAACAAACACCATTTTGAGACGAGTTGACACTTTTGGAGTGACTTTGGGTCACCATTGCAATCCAATGTTACTCCTGTGCAACCAAACTGACTCTTAGGGAAGGAGCAAGCTACAGTCTTTTTAGAGCGACCATGCAAGCTTACAGTATTCTTGTAATAGTGTAAATACATTTACATGCATGTACAGTATATATCACAGGCAAACATACACACACTCAAACGGACTAACACAAGCACACAAATCTCGGCACGTCCATCTGACGGACCAAACACACACCAGACTGGTGTCCAGATCAAACAGAATGTCTAGATGTTAGCCAGCAGCTGAACAAACAGTTCTGCCTCTAAAGTGTGCTTACTTCTCCCAGCATTCAGCTCCTCGCTCTGTTTCGTTTGGATCAAAACGATGGTCCTCACAGGCCACCGTAATGTCAGCCGTGATTGATCTCTCTTCTGGTCGCTGCAGGCCTCTTGTATGTGGGGGTGTTGCCTAAGCAACCGTGGCTTTTTGGCTTATTTGCCATTTGGCAGCGCTGAATCAAATTTTTTCTGAGATAATTCCATTTCACTTATTGAAATTACCCATTTAAATATTACCTCAGTGAGTGAAACAGACATTGTTTTAAGTGTTTATTTTTCCCAGTCAGAATTGTGTAGTCTCACATCTGTTTTTTGACTGCTGGTGTGTATTGTGTTTGAACAGTAAGCGCAGTTAGCCACCATGGCTGAGCTGTTTCTGAATCAGACTATAAAAACCAGAGCGCAGGAAGGAACCTGAGCTCTTTGGGTCTGCCGCCCACAATACTCCTGGGCCCAAGAGAAAACACAAAAACTCAAATCAGCGCCACTATTGCATTTCCTGTGTGTGTGTTGGAATTGTTGAGAGAAGTAGCGCTTACGTGTGTGCGTCCATGGCGAAGGAAATCATAATTTAGGCAAGCTAATAGCAGCTCATCATCTTCCTAGCCTCAGGAGTATGGATGTGGGAGCAGCGACCAACAAACATAGCTGCCATTGCAGATAAGCTGCTGTAAAACACACCTCATGCAAGTCACTTCTCATGAGTAGCACCACACTCGTGTTGGATCATAAAGTATCCAAAAGAATATCCCAAAGGACATTGGTTAAGCTCACAGAGTTTGCAAGAAGCAAAGGCTTTTGGGCCAGGATCTTTTCCACTCCGATTTATTCTCTGGATCACAGTAGCCTACAGTCCATTGGAGCTCACTCTGTGGTTTTGGAAACTGCCAACATGTCAGTCAGATGTTGTAATGGGGACCACATTGCCAGTTTTGTAATATTTTGAGATAAAATCCTTTAGTAAAGCTGGCAGTATGTTGTGTGTAGTTTGGCCTCACATTATGTGATTGAAGAGAATCTGTTCAGCTTGGTTGGCAAGTCTGGGTTACTTCGGACAGACGAGTGTATTCCTCAAGTCCTAACTGTATCTCTGACAACTTTATTTAAACTAAAAATGGGGTTGTCACCTTTTCAGTGCTTTATATGTTTCATCATAGACAGAGCAGGTGTGCCACATGTTGGTGAATAGAAGGAAACCTTAATATTAGTAATTCAACCTTATTAGTGATGTAATCTCAAACAAAAACCACGCAGGAATCAGTGACACATTCCTGCAGTCATGCCCGGATGCAAGGCAGAGGGTGTGGCAAGGTCCAACAATGTCTGACACACCAAGGACATCAAGAATTTCTTACTGGTCCCTCCAATGTAATGGAGTCTTTACACGTCCTTTACAAGGATACCGTGTGATTTCTATTGCTCTACTCATTGCACAATTTTTTTCACAAGGGTATTGTGTGAGACTTAGGGTGGGCAATAAGGAGAAAATCAAATATCACAATAGTTTTGACCAAATACCTCGATATCAATACCACAACGATACTGTAGTGTTGACTATTGTTTCTTTCACAAAATAGTTCCACAATGACATTTAATCATCCGTAATGTGGCAATAATGACTAAGTGGGTAAAGGCAAAGAATAGAACAGTCACAGTTTGGTAAGTTCAGAAAATGACATTAACGCCGGTATACAGCATAGACCGCTATACCGCCCAGCAGTAATGCTTGTTCTAGCAGTCCCTCAAGTGTCGTCGTCGTCCCCCCCCCCCCCCCCCCCCCCCATGTGGTCCAGGGCCTGGCATGCCATGCGTTGGTGATAAAACACAACATGTCAGCCTAGTGGAACGGTGCTGGTAAAGAGTCAGTCACCCCGCGGGTCTATAGTACACATCCATCTGTCTCTCGTTAACAGAGTGGGGCAAGAAGGCAGATAGAGCTACAGGTGACGAGAGAAGATGAGAGGTGGATGGGGGCTCAGAGTGCTTGCACTAGTGTATTTCACATCTGGGAATGCTAAGGAATGAACCTCGCCAGTTTTTATCAGTGGGAAGCTCTTGAACACTGTGACTGCAAGGATTGTGCTGGTAGCTTCTGTGGCACAGGTGTGCGCCACGTGCGGCCACAGGCTTGAGCCCAACTTAATATCTCCCACATTCCTATCTCCAATCATTCCTGCATGTTTCTCCTTTTTATAATATCTAATCTAAACAGTATGGTATATCCAAAAGCCAAAATCTTACTGTATTTTGTACTGGCACAATAATGTACTAACAAGAAGACGGCATTCTTGACAAGCAGGATTGCAAATGAGTGGATGGATGCTTTAGCAACGTGTTCAGCCCCTCTTTTACCAGTCCAGTTGCTTGGATAAAACAGCTTTTTGCATATTTATTTTGCCACATGGCATGCATTTTTAAAGGAAGAACATGAATGATTGACCTACTGTAATTAAGTAAGCCAGTAGAGCCTTGTTGAAGAAGATGTACTGTAGATACTCAGCTCCTTCTGGCATACGGTCCACTCCAACTGTAATTGAAAGCTTGTGCTCCATTAAAAACTGATCGGCCATTTGGTAATTACATCTGATGGCATTTACCCAGTCTTGTATCCGGCCTCCAGAAGAGGCACACACAACTCCCCCAGTCCCAAACCCAAGATCTGAAGCAGATGGTGGGGCTGGGCACCCCCCCTGTATTGTCCCTCCCCAGGCCTCAGCTGCTATTTCAGGTGCTGCTGATGAGCCACTCAGTATTTCTGTGTAGAAATGCAGCCATGGTACTGATGTGGTACGACATGTCCCAGATAGCTTGGTGGAGACTTTAATCAACAAGGAGAAACTGTAGAAACTCTTAGAGTTTGAGTGTCTGTCTTTTATGGCACCATTAAGGAATACATTTCTGCACTCAGAAAAAGTAACAGATGCTTTTAGACAAATGAATTCATAGCAAGGTTAATTGGGAGTATCAGGAGAGACCAAATTGTTAATTTCAAGAAAGAAAGAAAAAACATTATTTTTACATCTCTGTGGCCCTCTGACAGTGGGTGAGTTGTTTTAACTGAAGCCCAGTTTTTCTCTCTGGAGGTCAACAATGTGGGTCAGTACCCATCCTGCTTACAGTGCAGTTTCTTTGACAATAGAACAGGCCTGTCTGGCAAATCAGAAGCCATTCTGAACTGCAACTTTGGACATATTTGTTGCCATGAATGGGGTTATGGCAAGTATGCGATGTGGCCTCTAAAGGAGCAATTGGATAACATCCAGATCCAGAGACAAAAGGGCACTGGTCCAAACTGATCACCACAAAGAGGCAAACGGCGCTCTCCCATTGTCCATGTCATGTGCACTCTGGGCCACATTGACTGGATGTCCATCAGTCAGCTGGAATTGTTGCTGACAACTTAATAGGCCCTGATATAATTCTTCAAGCTACTACCCACTCATGTCAACATGTACCTGAATATGGTTCTAAAAACCTGTGGAGCTTGGACAGGTTGTTTGACGGAGTGACAGTGTCAGTTATTATTTTTTTGCCCCGTGTCTTTCTGTATCCTGCAGTGTCATTCCTCAACACAGTGCATAGGTGCTCACACTCCCCCTCGCCTTCCCAGTTTGAAAGGGATCAAAAAGGGCTTTGATATCCCCGTCTACACACTCTCCCCACACCCAAATCCCTCGGCACGGAGGCCTCCACACATGTTTACCATACAGATGACCTCAGAACAAAAGGAATGCACCATGTAATAGTAGAGCAACACTCGCTATGACAGTAAGCTCTAACTTGAGAAAGATTCTGCATTACAGTGGCTGGATTTTTTTAACAAGGGGAAGGCCCCGTGTGCCAGTCTGCTGCTCATGTTAGTTCTGTAAGTAGCCAGTCAGACAGTAGATGTTGCCTGCAGCAGGGGATTCAAATAACGCAATGAAGGAATCTGTTCCTTTTCTTTAAAAGCAAGGGGGTTGTTTAGCTGTCCTCAAACAATACCTGACTTAGTTATTCATTTTAAATATTTGCCTACGGGATTAGATAACTTCTCCTTTGGTTTGCAACAACAATTTTGTGCATTAGAGCAATCGTTGTGTGAGAGATTAGACTGCTTCTCCCGGGTACACCCTGGCAAAAGTGCATGGCCCTTTTCTTTTTTACCTGTATGCATAGTATAACATTTATTTGCTTATTTTCTTCTCTCTCTGTTTCAGAGTTTGATCAACCAATCAGCTTGCGTGATACACATTTCCACGACAGATTGTTGACATTGGGTGTTGTGTGATTCACTGTATTGAAACTTAAAATCAGCCGATACAGAGATATTTGTATCTGCGCTATTGTAGTAATGGCCCTGTTTTAACTCTGTTGTCAACTTATCACAGCTGATTTTTCTTAAATTAAAAAGTGAGTTTTCATAGCCCATTCTAAGGTTTTTCGCCATACCTGTAATTTTCTCTGACAGGTGGTTGTCTTGTAACAGTAAAACATGATTTTTGGCTCCTGCAGAGGCTCCACGCAGAGCTGTGGCCGTAGCCCACGTAAGTGGCATGAAGTTTATACCTGCGTTGGTGCGTGAGTCGATCTCAGCAGGGCTGGCGTGTGTGTGTGTGTTTGTGTTTGCGTGTGTGCGGTCGAGTGACTGAGAGAGAGGCGACGATTAGCTTTGGAGTACGGTCCATGTCTCCACGTACCTGCGTACGTAGCCACAGCGTAGATTTAACACAGACGCATAAATCAGAATCCCGCTTCACTCCTTCACACTTTAACTTAGTACTACTAATTCAATGGCCAATCTTTGACTCAGAAAATGAGTTTCCGTGTGCACTCATGAATGTTATTGTGTTAAATGATTCAGTACGCTTCTTTGTGTCAGTGCCATGGCAACTTTGTTTTAATCCCCACATCCTCTGGAGAGCGAAGCAATTGCAGGGTTTAGCCATTCATCAAAAAGCCCTGGTGGACTTTACTGCAGTCCCATTTAAAACCAACCTCCTTCTTAATGCTCATTTGTGGTCTCCCAGTTTTTGTCAATGGCTTGGTGTTCTTGATGTTGAAGTTTTGAGTTCTTGATTGTAGTCAAGGTTAGTGATGTGATAAGCATTCATTGAGATTTAGTATTGCTTAAACGTCACACTTGTGGTTTTCTTGTGAGTGCCAGAAGGAAGGAGCTGCTACTTGAAAATGCAAAAACTGTTTTTTTTTCTAATAGGCTTGGCAGGAATTGTTAATTTATCAGGATTGTGTGAAGATTTAAGCCCGATGAATGGAGCGCAGCCTTTTGGTAATTTGATTATTGCATTAAGGACACATGGCCTCATTGTTATTGATTTATTATCCCATGAAGGCTGTTAGGAATCTTTCTAGGGCTGCAAGTAACGGTTATTTTCATACTCGAATAATCTGTTGAATATTTTCTCGACTAATCGATTAGTTATTTGGTCTAAACAATTTCAGAAAATTGTGAAAATGTGGATCAGTGTTTCCCAAAAGCCCAAGACAACGTCCACAAATGTCTTGTTTTGTCCACAACTCAAAGATATTGAGTTTAGTTTCACAAAGGGGAGAAGAAACTAGAAAATATTCACATTTAAGACGCTGGAATCAAAGAAGTTTTTACTCAAACCGACTAATTGGTTATCAAACTAGTTGGCGATTAGAGCCCGACTGATAAAGGATTTTTAAGGCCGATATGATACAAATATTTGGTTATTTAAAAATCCGATATTCCGATGATTCGGCCGATATATATTTAAAAAAAGAAAAATAATAATTTATTTGTCATTATGAATGATTCTGATGAATGAATATAAAAAAAACTTCTTTAAAAAAAAAAAGATATATATATAATTCATTTTTTCATTATCTGCCATTATTAATAGATCAGGAAATGCCTTATATTGGCCAATAGTATTGGCCCGCCGATGTAGCGGTTAGGCTCCATTGGCGATTAATTTAAAAGTTGACAACTAATCAATCAGTCACTTAATCTTTGCAGCTCTAGATCTTTCAGCTTTTTTACAAAGCCATTTGTTGCTGTCTAAGTGTCTCGTCAAATACTGGCAGGATTCAAACTCCTGGCCAAGGATGCGATTTATAGTTACAGTTCCCCTGGTTCTTAGGTTAGTCTGTAGTTCAAGTGATGTTAACTACTAAATCTGATCTGAATCTACACACACATATGGTGAGTTGAAAGGCCCATGCTGGAAGCAGCATGTGTCGGCAGGAACACATCAAAGGAAGAAGAATAGTCAGTGCAGAAATTACAGTCCATTAGCTACAAAAACAACCAAATGTTTTTATGTGGCCAGTCAACGCTCCCTGCCAGAGACTGACGGCCACTCAACAGGAAAGTTTCTAAACAATGACAAAAAGCAGCAAAAGTGATACACTGTAACTTTTAGAAAGTTGGTACTGTATACCTCCATTAAATACAGTGTTATGATCATTTCTCTGAAGCCATCCAAGTCGTGTTAAATAACATTTAAAGCATTGGTAATATTCCTGCACTGTACTAGGCTTTTGTCTTTAAAAGGTGACCAATGCCTAATAAAACATATGCATATTTCAGACCACTTCCCCGTGGTTTAAATCTTTCTCAAAGGTGGCAATACCCTAAGTGGAGTACTTGATCTTTACATATGAGTGTTTTCATTATCATTACCGCATGATGCACATTCATCTTTGCCCTGAAACAGTTACCCTCGTCCTGTTTAGCTGATCTTATTACTGTTATTTTCCATGTTTTGTCAGTGTGCTAGTAAGACCTTGCACCTAGTCCAGTGAGTCACACAAATAATTTGTGAAGGCATGTTGCAGTCTTTGTGTTTTTTTTTTTTTCCTTTTGCCTCTTATATGTGGGATTTTTCTGTGCCCCCCTGTATTGGTTTCCGCATGGCTCTAAATCACCTCATTAATCCGTATCCTTTGCTGAAGATGTCTGGCCCAGGCTGCCACCCATTAGCAGAAATCCATTAAACATAGCTCCAGCCAGAGAGGACACTCAGAGGAAACAATTTGTGTGTGTGTGTGTGTGTGTGTGTGTGTGTGTGTGTGTGTGTGTGTGTGTGTGTGTGTGTGTGTGTGTGTGTGTGTGTGTGTGTTAGATCCCAGATCAGATGTCATGTTGAGCATGTGAATTTAAATGAGGGGCACTCTGACAGGGCTGATTTCTCCAAAAGGACCTCAGGGGGTAATTTACCTGCACATACTACTTGTTTAAGTGAGACCTGCTCTATGCTTTCAAGTAGCTTGGGATTTCAGTCACAGGCACTGATGTGTGTGTGGGCGTGGGAGTAGTCTGTGCTGTGCTCTAACACTGGGTGTGTTGGGAGATATTTTCATCCTTAATGAAACACTTGAGACTAGTTTTCAACCTCACACTAAAGCATTCAGAAGACCTATAACTGAAGGATAATAAGCTGCAGTGGGCTATTCTGTAAAACTGATATGTACACAGGGCTGGGCGATATGGAGAAAATCAGCTATCACAATATTCTTGACCAAATACATAGATATGGATATTGCAATGTTATTGTAGGGTTGACAAATAGTGCATTCACAAAATGAGATTTTAGATAAATAATCATCAATATTGTGGTAAACAGTTGGAAGTGAAATTATACAGAATAAATAGTTATAGTTATACAGCTATACACTGACTATGTTTACATGCTTCTTCAAATGATATTACCTCAAAACGTTTCACAACAGATTTTCTAAGAAAATTGAGTTAGTATGTTGTTGTTCTTGTCACTGTGATTGTATATCATGATATATCAATAAAGAATTTCATCAGTGTATGATTCCATTGAACGATGAGAAATTATCATATTGAATTATTGGCCCAGCCCTAAATGTACATATACTGTAATTTGGAAGATTGAATGCGTTCTGCAAGTTAGAAAAAGGCAATAAACCAAACTTGCTAAAAATGTCTTTTAGACAATGAATCCCCCTTTGTTCCCATTGTGGAGCTGTTATCGGCCTCCCACCAATCAGGAGTGCTGTATTATTGAATACAAGGGGAAAAGTGTGCCAGTTACAAGCTATATGGCAGTATATTTCAGAAAATCACGATAAGATGTGAGATAATGGGGCCAAAGCGGGGCCAACTTATTGAGAAACATTGGCAAAAAGAACGTCATGGAGTGACCAAGGCTCTGTCATAGCACTTTCTAAGGTACACCAGCAAACACTATGATCACGTTTTAAGAGGTAAACATCTGTGACTGTTCCAATTATAACTGATAACAGCCAAATTGAGCTATCCATGTAGCTAGCAATTGATGTCCATGGGTAGGCCCAACTAAAACATGAAACTCTTGACTTTTAGAAACAAAACGCTATCTGAAAGCCCTCATTTCTCAGCCTGCAGGTTCTCCATCCTAATGGATTTGTTCTCTTCCTTGGTCTCCTCAGAGATTCGGGCCCAGTTAGTGGAGCAGCAGAAATGTCTGGACCAGCAGACAGAGATGAGGGTCCAGCTGCTGCAAGACCTCCAGGACTTCTTCAGGAAGAAGGCAGAGATTGAGATGGAATACTCCAGAAACCTGGAGAAACTGGCCGAGCGCTTCATGGCAAAGACTCGCAGCACCAAGGATCACCAGCAATACAAGTAAGGAGACACGAGCTAAGTTTCCATCACTTGTCAATCGAATTATCTGAAGTTCGGTAAAAAAATCTCATGCGAATAAAGCTGGTGAAAGTGTGATTCCATCCAACGGCTTTAAAGCGAATAAAAACTTGTGCGTAATGACGTCACATGCTGTTTTGCGATCAAATTGATTGAATTGATGTTAGACATTTTAAGGTGTTTCCATTCATTTTCACTCTTAATCGCACACCATTTAAGCAAACTTTTGCGAACAAAGTTTTTCTAGACAAAATGGATTGCGCCGTCTACCAACAAATGATCAATATTGCACAAGTTATAGTGATTATGTGGCCGCTGATGGCGACATATCAAGCTATAACAAGAAAACAACGTCACTATGAACATATTGCTATGATGATGCAAATGCAACTTGCCTTTTATTGTCCCTCCGGCACCGCTGCAAGACAACTCTTTTTTGAGACATGTCTTACTGTGTGAGCGCCTTCCATAAACTCTGGACGACGTCCCACGGCTTGTCGGGACCTTTGTTGGCCATTTCCTTTGCGAGTTCCTGGTAAATAAAATTTAAAATGTCTCTGGTCTCCTCGTCCGTCCACTTACATCTGTCTTTGTTGACACCTACCATGTGTTCAAACAGAGCGGAAATACTGGACGGAAATGAACTAAAACTTCTTCTTCTTCTTCGTTTTGTGGCGGGTTGCAACCATAAAATGACCTTAATCACAACGAAACTTAATCACAATTTAGTATTTATTCGGCAAATAACGCTTCCATCAGCGTTTATTGCATAACCCGGATATTGATCAAGATAAAATTTGATGAGACGAACATATTTCCTTTGAGTTGATATTCATGAAATTCCATCGAATTTTACTGTTTCCATGAGGCGTTTTTCATTCGATATCACTTAATTCGGATAAAAATGTGTGGATGAAAACATAGCTACGGTCTGAGTGTCTGTCCGTGCTCAATGCGATGTCATCTGGGATCATTTATGGGCCTGCCAATACCCAGGCCCATAAATGATTGTTATCCTTAGTCTAATTTATTTCTAAAAAAATGAAGACGTTTAATTTGTCAGCTAGCATGTCCGCTAGACAAAAGTCAGTTTTGTATCTGTCATTTATTTTTCAATCATTCTCCAATTCCTTTGCAAATATTATGCCCTTTTGAAATTCTAGTGCCTTTTCTTTGTCCTATTTTTACCTATCCAGCATAGGACATTCATCTATACAAAACTATTGCTTTGTTTCACATTATGCAATGTTTACAATATCGCTGCGGTTTTAGCCCATTATGTCACACTAATGTGTAGCTGAGTAGCATTATGAATAATTGCTTTTTGTTTTGTTTATGTGCCACAGTACAGCACTGTGTTGTGCAGTGCAGTAGACTTTCTTTTTCAAGTCACTAAACTGTCTCACAGGCATGACCATCAAGGTGTTAAATATGTGAAATGCAAATATGAGGATCTCTATTGAAAATCCCAAAGTTCCAATACCAAAACCAAAAACTTATTTTCAATATCTTTTTTGTAGATCAGCAAAATATGCAATGTAATATGTACGTTTTTATACCTTACACTTAGGAAGATTTCAGTCGATGCAAAAAAAAGTATTTAGTTTTGTTACCCCGCCCTAGTTTTACATGCTGAAACAGTGTCACTGCGTCTTTCTGAAAAAGTATAAAAGAAGTGGAAGAAGAAACTGAACCATGAATTTAATTCTGTCGTTATCTCACAGAGAGTTAACTTGGCTGTGGAGGCAGATATGAAAAGATGTAATGAAATGAGATTTTCTCCCTCTCTCACTCTGTCTTCATGGTGCATTACAGTTGGACGCTGAGCCTTTTTGTGGATCTCCACACAGTTAAGCGTGCTATAGTTTTTTGGCCTTATTACACTAGGAGGCCGCTCATGGAAAAAGCAGACATTAGCATATTGTTTGAACTTGTGGTGGGAACCAAAATAAAACGTGTGTTTGTCCTCGCCGTCTGCAAATAGCCCCAGCGCTCTGTCTGACGCTCCAATGGCTCTAGCAGCTGTGTGTGCCCACGTTACTGGTGAAGGGACTTCTGTTATGGCGCTCTGTGGTTTTCAGTGCGTGATGTACAGTCTGCTCATTTCATCCACAGGGTCAACATTTGGCAAGTGTCAATGAGCATATTTCTTAAGTAAATACAAGATGTCTGAATCGCATTGAAAACCTTCCTGTGGGTTTTAAATCATTTGGCCTGTATTTTTGTATTTACATACATAACATATGAACAGTAAGGCTTCTGTGCTCTCCATATTCTCTAGCTTGTTTTCATTGGACAGACTTGTCTGTGCTGTGAAAAAATTGCGTTGTTATTCTGTCTTTAGCCTGAAGCCAGTATTCATATGACAGGCCAGCTTGGTGGAGCTGCAAAATGCTAAAGTAGCAGCTAAATCTGTATATAATTAGTCTAGACAAGCTGCTTTCAAAAAAAGGGCCATGGCTGTAGCTGTCAGTGGAGCTGCATTCTTTTTATCTGGTTTACATCGCTGATTTTCAGACAAGTTGACAAGTGTCATTCTAACAGTCAAGAGTGCATTAATATACACTATGTGTGACGTGTTGAGTCTGTTTTGAAAGGCTTCAGTTCCTCTGAAAGGGATGTTAATAATCACCTATTAACTAACAATTAAGCCTGTCACGATGATAACTTTTGCTGGACGATAAATTGTCCCAGAACTTATTGCGATTAACAGTAATATAGTTGTTCTGAGACCATTTTCATCTAATATAATGATAATAGCATAATAATGAAGGTACACCTTTTCAAAGCTCAATAAACTATTATTTTTAGAGATTTTTTAACACTTGAACTGGAAGACATTTTAAATAGGTGTCTCTCTGCCACATGGCGAGAAAAGTTTGTACCAAAATAGTTCTGTTTTCAGCCTCAATGTTGGCGAAGGTGCAGCTACTTTCTTCTGCTCCTCTGCAGGTTGGAGCTTCGTGGGGGCCGGGCCGACACACAAACACACACACAAACACACACCTGACGCCGGCCACCACATCCCCTCTGTTTACTGATAACTATTGTTTACCTCAGGCTAATTCATTAACTAGTAAGTGGGGATTTTTGGCAGCCAGCCTTCCAAAAGAAAGCACGATGAAACTAAATAACCGATCATTAACCATTGACCGACGAGCAGGTAACGGACTCTCAGTTCATTGTCCTGGAGCCTCTGACACACTAACAGCTGTAGGAGTGTACCGGTTAATGTTCTGTGCATTGCCGGACACATGCACAGAACACATTACAACAAATACAACTTTTGTGTGTTTCTGCAGTAAGTTTTTGTTTTTCTCTTCGTTACTGCCAGAGGTAATATAGCCGCAATATAAGGAAAAAACAGCAAAGTTTAACTCGATAATAAGGTGTTAGAAAGTTGACTCTGGAAACTCTACAGAACACATGCTGTTTTACGTGATGTATGATGTTGGTCAAAGCAGCAACATAACTGTGTGAGCTGGTGATAATGGCTTTTTGAAAACAGTTGGAGCTTATAGCATCCAGGATGTGAGGCAACGCTGCAGCAGAAAAAAACGGGGACCGCTAGTGATTGGAGCAGATACATCAATGGGTTTGTTGACAGTAACGAAAAAGTTCAATTGCACTAGTGTCTTCCTTTTTCCTTCCTGTTAGAAAACAAAACAACAGACCCACATGAAGTGGCATGAAGCGTGAAAAAGCTAAAAAGGAGTTGGTTCGTGGTGCAGGTTGTAGCAGTTTGTTTTTTGTTGCTGTTTGTGGAGCCTGGGCTGACTTCAGAGACCAGATGTTTTTTACAGTGTGTTCCGTGGACAGGCAGCTAGCGGATAGTGAGAGATGTGTTTTTTACAGTGTGCTCACTGGGCAAGCAGCTAGCGGATAGTGAGAGATGTTTTTTACAGTGTGTTCTGTGGACAGGCAGCTAGCAGATAGTGAGAGATGTGTTTTTTACAGTGTGTTCAGTGGACAGGCAGCTAGCGGATAGTGAGAGACGTGTTTTTTACAGTGTGTTCTGTGGACTGGCCGCTAGCGGATAGTGAGAAAAGTTTGATGTATGTGACATCAAAATGTTGTACCCTAAAAAATGCGTGGCATCACCTTTAATCCTTTAGGGACCAGAGTATGTATACACCTGAATTGGGGCGCCACCTACTGTGCCGGAGGTAGAGCTACTCCCTCCATTCTTCCCAGTCTTTTCCGCTCATGTATACTTGTAGAACTGTGCATGTAAACACACAGACTGTGTCCAGCCTACAGTTGCAGTCTTTGGTAGCGCCATTCAGTCCTGTCTACCTCGTCCATTTATGTTTCAGGTTTATGGTTGTTTGCAGAACTCACAAAGTTTGTTCAAGGAGGGACATGCAGATGGTGAGCAGAGGAATCATTGAATTATTTATACTGCCAAAGCCACTGCTGGGATCATCTTAAATAGACGGCCTTTATCCAGAATTAAGTGTCTGGTTAAGGGACTTCCCCTCATTGTCTGTGAGGATAGAAAAAAGGTGTAGAACATCCTGCGCCTGCAGACATTACTATCTGCAGCACATTCTGCTTGAGTGGCAAAGAATACCATTTGTTATTTGCAGAATGACTTGGCTGGAATGACCAATTAGGCTTTGACACCCTGAACGCTTTTTACATTTCAAACCGGAACTTTCCATTTTGGGATTGGACTTGCAGTGCAAGTTTAATAATGAAAGATGTTATCTGTTAGGTGCGAGAGGACTCCTGCCATTTTGCCTCTGACGCTTATAAGGGCTCCTGTAACAACACCCTGCATACTGAAGTGGTAATTCAATGTCCGCATCCTGATACTGTATGAGAGAGCGCTAGTATGTTGCCGTTGACTCAGCAACTCCTGGATTTAGGCTGCATGAATGGAACGAACACACACACAGTTGCAAAATAAGTTTTCTCTCATCTCCCTCTCTGCCTCTCCTGGACATCAGTTTCCTCTTTCATACCTGTGTTTTAGCCCCCCTGGGGCCCGGCTATCTTTCTGGGAGTCTGTCTGACCCAGTTCCTGCCCTGGCTGAGGGGGAAATGATGACATTGAGAGACTTTCCTGCCATTATGTGGGGTAAGCAACTCCCAGAGGTTATTTTGTCATCACAGCCTGTGTCAGACCCCCTTCCCTTGTTTTCTCGTTCTCTACTCTTTTCACTGCTGGCCCGCAGTTTGATTTAGTAGAAATCTTGGGTAGATCAATGACTCCCTGGACTTCTGTAACTCCACTGTATGGCACAATTTTCCTGTTTTATATTCTTTGAAGGTTTTTATAATGAATCTTGGGTCCTTCCTTTAGCCTTTCATTAAAAAAGAAAAATGACTTCCGGTTAATGTACAGTGCTGCTTTTCTATTTCTATTGTTTGACATACTGAATTTGTATAAGACCTGGGCATGTACTGATGGTGAATTAGGTTAAACTTTTTAACAGTTGTGGAGTCCCATTGGTTAACACAAAGAAGAAATGTCCTGTCTTCACATATGTACGTAGATCCAATATTGCACTATGCTGTTACATAGTGCAGAAATTGTTAGGGGTGGGGGGAAAAATCGATTAGTTGATGCATCGCGATTCTCTCTAGAACGATTTGATTCTAGATTCTGATAGTTAATAATCAATTTTAAAAAAAAAAGTGTTGATTTTTATTTAAAAGTTACTGTCTCCAGACATGACTACAAAATAAAAACCCCAGTAGACAAAACATTTCATTAAAACTTGTGTGTGACAAATACTGTATCTGTCAAAATCTGACAAATTCAGTTTATATATTTTTTAAATCACGCATGGCCCAGAGATTCCCACCCTTAGAAAGTGTGTGTGTGTGTGTGTGTCTGTGTGTCTGTGTGTCTGTGTGTGTCTGTGTGATGCTGTTCGGCTGCTGAAGCTCTGGGACCGCTTCACTTACTTTTCTCTTTTTCTGTCTTTCTCTTCCTTTGCATGTGTCCTGTAGCCTGGCATCAGTACACCACTCATCCTTAGCTAAATCAGGTTTTTCATTCGCCATCTTCCTGGTATCTTTGCTAAGCGACTGTGCTCTCGGATGCTTTTCATGTCAGCGTGTTGTTTGGCTCTGCCTTTATCAAATGTAGGTTGCTTCCTGTTTTTGCAGAGTCTCAGGGAGCATTTCAGCTGGTTGGAATGTTTGTGTCAGTTACTCATTTGCAGAAGTGCTTCATTTTTTGCTCTTGAAGCAGATGTTGTGTCAGGGCTGAAGACTAGTTCAGGGCTGGGTCACTTGCCGAGTGCCGAGTTTCACCTGTTGTGTTGATGAGTGCCGTCTGTCTATGCAAGCAAACGTTGTGAGGGAAGAGCAGAGGCGAGTCTACATATGGTTCCTGCATGACTTAACCTCAGACCCAACTTTAACACCTCTCCCTAATACACACACACACACACACACACACACACACACACACGCACACACTTCTGTGCTGCTCTTAGCCAGCAGGAGGAATGTTATAGGTTATCCCAGAGGAAGTCAGCCTTCAGGCCAGTGCTTATGCTGAGCCTCAGCTTGCTCTGGTCTGGACAATGTCCTGCAGTTAGCTTGGAAGCAGCCAGCCCACAGCACAGGAAACCGCTCTCAGGCTCCACTATATCACTCTTTAGCTTTTTTTGCACTCATATCTCTATATTTCCCCTTTACAGTAACTTCTCTTGTCTTGCTTGATTTTCTTCTGCTGTCACAGTTTTTACGTAATTCTTATTTTCATCGTCACTTAAAATACATCCATGGCTTCTCCAACTTCACTCCACTAATTGTATTTAAAGCCTGTGGCAGACTCCTCCCTGGTTGTAGGGAGCCAGCTTGGCTCATAGCATTGCAAGAGCTCTGCCCTAGAAATGTCACTGGTACAAAGTATTTCCAGCTTAACTTCGTAGTACATGCAATATATGGAGAGATTTTTAGGCCCAGAAGCGGTATATGGGACATTTAATACCAAGGGAGGCCTATGACACAGCTTCTGCTTTTTGTAACCGGCCTTGGTGCACTTGTAGACAACCTGCTAGTCGAGGAACTGCCACAGTCTTCTTGTAAAAACAACAAATATTGTCTAAAGAAATGAGGGCTGAGACATTGACATGGAAGCAGATGCACAGGACATGCATATAAAAAGCTCCCATCCAATGTCAACACAGGAAATCTACAGATCTAAGCAAAAAACTATTCCCTTCCAAAAGTATACTTACTCATTTCCCAGGTAACGCAAAGTAAGCTACATTTCAACATAAGTAAAATTATGAGATCACGAATATTTCCCTTGATCGTGCCCGCTTGCTCATCTCAGCCAAACTACCTAACTGTGGAGTGGGTTTTAAGTCTGTGACAATGTGTGTTCTTGTTTATTAATGTGTTACACATGCACCTTAACAGACACAGCCAATTATTTCCTACACACTGGTCATTGCTCTTTATAATTCTGATTAGTAATATGTTATTAAATGACAACAGGAGATTCATTTTCCACATGGATCTCTTGGCTGCTGATCCGACACCTGACTGTTTCCCTGGTTAATTTAGGAAAGACCAGAACCTGCTGTCCCCAGTCAACTGTTGGTACCTGTTGCTGAACCAGGTGAGGAGGGAGAGTAAGGACCACGCCACACTGAGCGACATCTACCTCAACAACGTCATCATGAGGTTCATGCAGATCAGTGAGGACTCCACACGGCTGCTCAAGAAGGTGAGCGGCCTGCACAATTTGGGAAAAAATGTAATGTTTGTTGCACACATGATCCCTCACAAAACAAAACAAATTGGCAGTACCAAACATAGATTTATTTTGGCACGTATAGCACATTGTTGATCACCACAAGCCTGTAAACATAGAAGCTTCAATGAAGAGAAGGGAGAGCATTGCAGCGCTCGGGAGCGCTTTAAAACCTTTTTTTATACAGTCTATGTTTAAAAGTCACAGAAGAAAGTAGTAGAGTTTGTTTTTAGGGATCGACCATTATCAATTTGGGGTTTATTTGTGCCTGTATATATGTATAAAGTTATTTAAACATTAAATCGTGAACAGGGGTGAATTGAGACCTTGCAGGCCTCCAAAGCTAAATAGGATTGTCAGGGCACTCATAAAGGGAGTGCCTATACACTCTTATCCTTTTGGTTAAAAAAAATAGAGGGACAACTTCTACAACTGACGTGACAACCTTGTTTTAATGGGGATTCTTTTGATTTTTCTACTGCCACCACAATGGACAACTTGTTATGTCACGGGAGGTATGAAGTAATCTTTCAGGTCTTCAAGTTATTTTCTATTACGGTCAAAAATAGAGGTGCTTTTTGGTCGGAGTGGTTAAAAAAACTTGTCCTTTAGGTGTCTGCACTGACGACAAACAAACAAAAAACAGAACAGACTGAAAAAAAATCAGACCATGTTTAAAATAAAATGCCAAAAGCATGATAAATGTGGGATATAACATACAGGGCTCAAGGATGTAGGCACTTTATGTGCTCAAAAGAAAACTATGCTCCGTTTACAGGCCTTGTTAATATATTAGAACACACTGCTCATTTCACTCTGTTTATTGAATAGCATTTTTAACACAAATTCACTCCAGTTCCAAACCCAGACTGTAGCCTGCTGTCGTTACGTACTTCTGTCTTACCATTTCCATTTACCATTTGTCTCTTTAATGCCCATGAAGTCTCTTTTGAACTGCTTCAATCTTTCTTTTTTTTACTTTCTACTGTACTGTTTGACCAAACGAGGTCAGATGTGACTTTTCTTTGATCAACCAAACCAAAGTTTGAACTCACCACTAACCCAATCCAGATTTTTCACGGCGGTCGGTGCGGGCAGCGGTGTCTCCATTCACTTATGTGATAAAAAAAAAAAAGTCTTTCACTTTCAATTAACCCATTCATTTGACAACAAAGTATATTCAGTTGCATGAGATACAGGATACATACAGTATATATTCAGCTTTGCATCTGATGGGATGAAACACTGTTGGGTTTCTGTGGTTTAGGTTTGTGAATTAGAGTAATCCAGAGGAACCTCGGCCACCACAATTTCAGATCAGTATGCCTTCACTCTCCCGTCTGACGACTGTGGCTTCATGGCTGAATCCACCACAAAGACGAGAACTCCCTAAAAGATTATGAGCTCCTATGCAGCAGGAGTCACATGAACTCACCACAGGCCTAAATTACAAAGTGGCTTTTCTTCAGAGGAGCGCCTTTGTGTCAGTTAGGCTTGTGCGACTTTGTCTTTTTCTGTTCCTCCTCTCTCTTTTTTTCTTCTTTACGGCAAACCCTGACCATCTAAACTCCATATTCAAAAAGCAAGGTTCTCAAAGAAATGAACCTCTCTTGATGGCTGGGACTTCATCTGATTGTATGGGGGCGTGGTCTTTAACTACTCACCCAAACCCCCAACACACAAACAGGAAACTGCAGCAACCATTTCCTTTTGATGGTGTTTAAAGGATTACGGTTCTGCTAATGAGGCCAGATGTGAAATTGTCGTTTTTCTCTTTTCTCTCGTTGCCTACCCTGACTCAACATACTTTGATGATCATAATGTTTGACTGCCTTCTATGCCAGTTTTCATTTTTAGTGTGAAGAGACTTTGCCAAATCCTGACAATCTGCAGGGCACCTCACCTGCAACATTATTGCTGTGGAATCTGCAGTGTCTTACTGCATTGTGTGATAGTTGTCCCTTTTGCAGTTTCCCTGTGAATCCAGGTGACATTGTGCAGACTGGTGGGAGGTCCCAGTTCATATGAGACCCGAGACACCACTCGTCCTCTAATTAAAGCTTCCCTGAGCCTTTGATCTCGGCAGAGCTTCAGTAACAAGGCTCAAACAACAGAGAAGTGCCCCGTGTTATGTGCGCTCCCTCACAGCTTCGAGGAGACAGCTGTACTGTTGTCATCCTTCCAGCACATCAAAGACCTGTGTTTTTATTCCCTTGTATGTTTAGGTCTCATGCTGTGAGATGGAACAGCAC
Source organism: Etheostoma spectabile (assembly GCF_008692095.1). Lineage (NCBI taxonomy): Eukaryota > Metazoa > Chordata > Actinopteri > Perciformes > Percidae > Etheostoma > Etheostoma spectabile. The sequence goes on along the minus strand of NC_045740.1, from coordinate 28,541,244 downwards.
AGGACTCAAAAGTAGCCCTGGTGTCTTCGTCAACATCCTCCGGTTTACCCGTTTGCCATGTGCATTTATGTCTTCAGTGCTGCATTGTGGTCACAAATTTGTTTAGAAACACCCCGTTTGTGTTTAGTTTTGTGTTTGAGTACAGGCGTCAAATAGTGGACCTCACTATGACATCAAATGCATTCAGTTTTTATTATTCATACAACTGGCTCTTGGTTTTATTCTGCCCTGTTTTATTGATGAAAGTCTGCAGTTACAAGATCCCAAAGCTGGAGGCAGTTTTGAACATTTTCCCAGGCAAAGCATGTCCAGGATAGTGCTTATATTACAATAAGCATTTTTTTCACCAAAAGACATTTTGACATATCACAGTAGGAAGGTGCTGGTGTAAATGATCAAATGGATGACGACAGAATTCCTTCCAGCTGGTTTCTTTTCAAGTCTGGGTAAAACACAACAGCTTCAGATTTGTTTATCACTGGACAAAGCTTGGCTAGCTGTTTTCCCCTGTTTCCAGCCTACATACTAAGCTAAGGACTCGGTATTCAATGCATAAACATTTAACAGATTAAACAAATAATTGGATTTCCCAACGTTTTAAACTTTTCTTTTGGCATTTAAATGAATAAGATCAACGTCAAAGATTGTTTTTATGAAATACATCAGCTAAGACCTTGTCAGAGTTTCTACGTGTCTGTTGACTGTGTGACTGTGTAAATAGTGTCAAGACGCTCCGATCGATGTTGAACACCACACACGCACAGTAGGACATACAACTGCTATCTCTATACCATGATTAATGTCAGTGGCCATGTGAAACCCACCACTCCCCAAAGGCTGACTTGGTTTCTCCTCCCTGGGGTTGTTTCATCTTTCTAATGTGGTTGGGATACAGATGGTATTATCCTACAAGGGGAAACCCATTTGTAGGATATTTTTAATGAATTCCACCAAATTTGGAAACCCCCAAAGTAAGTTGTAAAAATCAAATCATTGCAAACGTTGCATTTAAGCCTAGTTTTCACTAAGCAGTCTGGCTCAGTTCAGTTCAGTTTGTAGGAGGGATTACTCCACAAAGGCATTATGTTAGGTGAAGCTTCTCTGGTGAACACACTGTAAACATGTCTTGAATGTAATTCCCATTTACTTTCATCTCTGTCTTTACTTCTCACACACACACTCTCGCAGCTTGTGTGATCCCTGAGAAGGATTTTCATTGATCTCCGGATCACTTCCCAGCCTCCTCAATGGAGAAGAGCTGATGAGTGTTAGATATGACAGATAGTCAAAGGTTCTGTCCTCTGAACTGACAGTTGCTAATGGGGCTTCCCACAGGATAAGGCCTGTGTGTTTATGATCTTTAAGATCAGCAGGGATCTACAATTAAGAGACAGATAAAATGTGGTGCCGCCATGTCACGAGATACAATTACAGATGTATTATAAACTCAAGGACCAGATTGTCCTATCATTTACTGAAAAAAAATCACCATATCACCATAGCTCCCTTATCTACACACCTTTCTCAAACATGCTTGAGTGTGACTTTTGCCAACTTTGGTGCTTCTTTAGCTCTGGTGATCCAGGCTTAAAGGCTCTTTTCACACTGATTAGGTAGGAGCTACAAATTAGTGAACTGGCACGACACTCTAATTTCAGACACCGGCCTGGCAGCCGCTAACTGAGAGTTTAATCCTCTTTGCTGTCTATTCACTTGCTTGGACATTGTGCAGCTTGACCTGTGAGTAACTTGTTAAGAACAAGAATGTGAGTTTGGCATGTTTGTGCACACACGTTTTCACAAGATTGCTTTCGTCTTGATCTGTTACTTTTTGACCGTTCGGCAGAGTCCTTTTTTCAAAAATTGTGAAAACCCGTGCGCCAAAACGAACACGCTTGTAAACTCACCTGGATCAATCAGGTGTGTGAACTCAATAGAGCCTCTTACCTGTTGCCAACACACACACGAAGCCACTCTTGTGTAAGGCAACACAGTGTGTGACTTATCTGATCTCAGGTAAGGATATCCCATACATTGTTCAGTTTGTAAGGGCAATATTGCCATGGACAACCAAATGCACGCAATGCAACAAAGAACTACCTCTGTGTGCACTGGACCCTGCAGCTAATACTAGCAGATAATATTGCCATTGTTCAGGGCACGCTCGACAATCAACAAGCAGCCTTACAAATTACTTTAAAAATGTTTTCTTCCACATTTTCTCCCAACTTGTAACCATTGTGCAACAACTGGTCCTAAGTTTACATGGTGGAATCTTGTACAGTTGTAGTGTAGATGTAGATTTAGTTTATTTTTTCCAGTCACTGCCATGCAATGGACTCCATTCTTGATCAGAAGTACTGTACATCACCACCACTCTATCCCCCTGCACTAGGGGGTTCAATACCCCCGCAGAACCCTCGTACAGCCTTTTGCTGGGACTGGCTCCCAAAATGAGATTTGTCTGTGGATAACTGGGTTAGAGAAAGACCTGGAGTGCAGGAATGAGGCTGTAACATCATCCAGGTAACACAGCGTGGTATCGACTGTAGTAGAGAGATCAAAAATTCATTGTCATGACTCATAATCTCATAAACATGTGATACAGTATGTGAGTCAGTGTTAAGGAAATATGTGAGCTCCACAATTAAATTAACAGTGAAAGCCCCTCTAAATCCATCACTGAGTCACTATTAAACTGTATCGCACAACCGCGAGGTGCATTAACATGGTCATGTGTGTGTGTGGGATAGTATTACTGAGTCTGCCTTGTGGCACAGCTGATTGAGTTAACATATTTGGGAAAAATCTTTCACGATGAGGTGTAGAAGCCAGATAATGTTTTGAGCATGCGGCCAGTGAAACTCAAGCTGTGTTCGCCGATTTGAACGGAAAAGCCGTCGAGACACTGATACCACTTTCACTCAGAAACCACGCATTTGACACAGGATGATAAATCCACCCTTTTGTTGTGTATGTGTGCCATTCAGACCACGGGTCAATGCCTGGTTGTTGTCCACCATTCGTTCAAAACCCAATATACAGTAAACAGACTTGTCAAGTGTTTGCAATGTAGATTCACCATTGCGGACAGTTTTGAATGAGCTATTAACTACATTTTTGGTCTGGGAGAACTCTTTTTGTGTACTTGTTTGAATTTACTGATTTGTTCTAATTGTCTCATGTGTCTGTTTCTTTTTTCAGAGCAAGGAAATAGCCTTTCAGCTCCAGGAAGACTTGATGAAGGTCCTAAATGAGCTATACACAGTAAGTATTAATGACTGCCCCTGTTTTTTTTTTTTTAATAATGCTAATACATTGGTCTTTGGTGTGGTTGAGACTAACAGACATAGTACTGAGCTAACAAACTCAACTATGTGTAACAGGTTGAAGCCTTTAAGCCTGTATCTTAGAGATGTCTGAGGGATCAAATATTAAACATCCAAGTAAACAGACATCTACCAAAGTGAAGAGAAAGTATGTGTAATCTTTTTTCAGCACAAAATGAAACAGTGTATTCTACCCTAATGAACAATATATTCAAACTGTGAAGAAACATAACACATTATGTTTGAATCATTAATGTTCATATTCTCTGCTTATTAGCTTAGTTCTTTTGTTCTTCAAAACAAATGAATGCAAAGCCACAATAAATACACAAAAAATAGCAACTTGTGGATACAATTTCTTTACAAAATAAATCAAAAGTTTATCTCTTTTAGGTATTGTTACCTCCATTCAAAAGTTGCCAAAGACTGGGGAGAGAGCAAGAGACATTACATGCAACACAGAGTAACATTTCACCAAACCATCACACTTTTACATCAAACAAGCTACAGAGCTGCAGTCTTAAGGTCAATTCATCTCCTCTGTTCAATGCCCCTGCTGTAAGTAGTTGACTGCGTGTAGTTATGACCTTGGTAGAGAAAGGTACTTTAATCGTAAATCAATAGCTAATTCCACTGATTTAATTGTCCCAATCAGTTCTGCTAGCCTACTAGCTTAGTTTAACACCTCACATGCATGTATGTCTGGTAATTAGATGGTCTGCTCAGACAGAATGACTACATCGAGTCAATGTTGTTGAAATATGATCGTACTTACTAAAGTCTCCAGCAATGCACTACAGCGGATTACAGTGGTTACATTTCCAGTCTATGGCGGTGCTGCTCCAAACACGACAAACGTGATACACACACACACACACTGTGTAGCTATTACATCAGACAGACACAGTCCTGATTTCTGCCTCTTACAAACGAAATAACAGGTCTGCTCTGTCTCTAAATATGTCCCTTTGAAAGAAACACCAAAGTAAATAGAGCAGTGGCAGACTCCAGACCAATAAATGAGGACTACAGGGCCCGAGGTCAGTCACCCATCTCTAAACTGCTTCCAGTTAGGCCAAAACCCACAAAAGGCAAAGGGCTGCAGACAAGTTAGGCTTTGCTTTGTTGTTCCACACGTACAAAAATAACTCAGTTTGGGGGAAGATGTTTAGATTTTGCAATGGGTGAGTCTCTATTTGTACTGAATTTGAGGTTTAGTGCATTCAAAGTGTAGTGCATACATTCTGGAGCTGCAATTTGTTGGAGTTGGTTCGTTCCAGGTTAAACCACTTTATCCTGGGAGTTTGAACGCATTTTCTGCCTTTATTTTCAGTTGAGTGCATTGTGCCAGCTGTCAAGAACCCAGGCTCATGTAGCTTTACAGAAGACGGATTTAATGTTAGAAAAGATTTGCGTTAATGTAACATCTGAGAGAGATTCACACAATATCCAAATTCCAAAGCAAACATTACTATAGAAGCATACAAAAAACAACTTTCACGACGGTTTTACCTTTTTTGTAAAGATTAAAAGATAGTTTTGTAGATTAGAATACATACGCCTCTCCCCTTCTGTTCTTTCCTTTTCTTTCCCTTCTCCTTTACTCTCCTCTCCTCCCACCCCAGCGAGTCTGTGACCTCTGTAAGGACTGGATTAGCTTGTGTATTGCAGCTGGCACTTTGCAAGGTGGCTGCGCCAAAAGAGTTACCATTTGGTGAATCCAGTTTTTGCTTGATAGTCTGTTTATTAAGGATCCTGATTGTGTTAGACCTGGGGTCCAACACAATACAAACATACACACATATTATAAAGCAAAACATGTAGTTGCCATATCTGAACAATGAAAACATAGAAGCCATAGCATGTCCTCATTTCACAAACATATTTTTTTCTTTCTGTACCTGCTTTTTGCCATTTCATATTGCATACCCAACATATGAATTATTTTTTTTTCAAGATTGTTTTTGTTGTTTTTATTCTATGTTGACACACACACACATACACACACACACAAACACACAAACAAGCATGCACACACACACACACACACACACACACACACAAGGGGGGGGGGGGGGGGGTGGGGGGTACAAATATGCAAATCCATCCTAACCCTAAGCTAAAGAATCCAAAACCCAAAGATGTCCAGTAGTATGCATACAAAGACCGGCATAGACAAAATCAGTGCATAGGTACTTGCATAAATACAAGTTCAATTCAATTCAATTCAATTTTATTTATAGTATCAATTCATAACAAGAGTTTCTCAAGACACTTTACAGATAGACCACACTCCAGAATTTACAAGGACCCAACAGTTCTATAGTTTCCTCCAAGCAAGCAACAGTGCGACAGTGGCGAGGAAAACTTCCTTTTAGGAAGAAACCTCGTCAGACCCAGGCTCTTGGTAGGCGGTGTCTGACGGGCCGTTGGGGTTAGAATGAAGTGGCAATAAACAAAAGAAAAAATTAGTAGTTTGTAGCATTCTTTGTAGTAGTTCATGCATAGCAGGACGCTGTGCGGCATTACAAGGCACAGCAGACGTGCGGACGTAGCAACGTAGCAGGACGTGGCAGGACGTAGCAGGACTAGCAGGGCACTGCAGTGTAGCAGTTACATGGCATCACAGACGTGTAGCGGGACCATGGCGACAGCTGCGTACCCTGATTTCGGGGCCTCTCTGATCCAAGGGAACATGCTGGGGAAAAAAGAAGTGGAATCAAATCTGGTCCAGATATTCCAAAAAAGGATTTTCCCATTCCCATTTATGCTGACGTTTTGGATACTTAGTCCACCGTTTCTTCAGGTGGATGACTGAAACAAGTTCTTTTTTATTTGCCAGAACCATCACCAACACTGTTGTTTGAATGTGTAGAGGGAATTTCAGAATTCTTTTTGGAAAAATAATCTGCAGTGTCTCGGTGGCAGGGGATGGGACGCAGTCTGTATATTTACATGGAAATCAGTAATAATACTGTGAGTGTTCATTGTTATGCACAGAACCCCCACATGTGTCAGGTCCCCCTTCTCCTGACGATGTGAGCCGGTGTTCATATGACTTTTATGGTCAATCAGCTCTCTTGAAGAACTCATTGTTTTGTGTTTCATGGTCTACCGACTATTTAGCGGTTGAGTAACTGTCTAATGCAGACATGGAGCATGTATGAGTACACTGTCTGAAGAAGATGACTCAGACTTTAGGAAGTAGTTGTAATCAGCCCTTTACCACCAAGGTAAAGCATTTCCCTTGTACTTGATTACTACAGTGTGATGACACAAGGTGCGGGGGGTTCAGCTTATTAGCCTTTACAAAAATATATATACAGTATTTAGATATATTTAAGAATCAAATACTACATATTAAACAGAATGAATATCAATCTTTAGTGCCAGCAAATTGCAATGCAGACTGTCCTTCTGATGTTTTAAAGTATTATTCTGGCATGTAAAATTCAAATGTAGAGTCCTTTTTTTTATGTGTTGTTAATCCCATTTACTTTTTTTGACTTCACTTGTATCAACTGCAAAGATGAGAGCTCAAAGAATTTAAAGAACAGTCTACCTCCCTCTCAATAAGCTTGTGTAAAAACCAGGGGGAAGAAACCAGAGGGCGAAACCAAATCTTCCTGAGTGTATTTTTTCCCAAATACAGATCAATGAAGGCAGCATGTTAGATTTAGCTGCAGTGATTTGTGGTGGTTGTGGTCGTGTGAGCGCCTCATATAAAAAGGCTAGAGAGGATCTGTCTTTGGTTTGTGGTTAAGGGCGAGACGATCCTCCTGCTGTGAGATTTGTTGAATTGGTATGTGATAAATCAGCGGGCCAAAGGATAGAGGCTTTAGTTGTGGGTTACAAAAGGCCAGTTGGGACTATGAAGGTAGATTAGAGTGACCTTTTGACCTCACAGAAACTGACCAGAAACTGTAACACTGCACAGTTTCAAGATGTTGCAAATCTTGAAACAGAAATAATGACAAACAGGCCTAAACCCTTGTGTTGTCTTCCCCTCAAAATTGTAAATCAACACTTTTGTTGACGCTTTTTATCGCTTTTTTTTTTTTAAACTTTTGCTTACATTTTTGTCTCTTTTTTTCAACACTTTAAGACACTTTTTTTCAGTGTTTGTCAGTTTTTGACAATTTCAACACTACGTAACACTAAATTATTAACATTAGTTTTACGTTTTTTTTTGGAATTCATAGTCAATGAACCTTATTTACAGGAAATTATACCTGATGTTTGAGTTAGAAAAGCAGAAATTAGAATTATTTAGACTGAAATTAAAGGAATTTATGTTGATGGATAATCACAGGCTGGAATATGACTTTTACTCAATATTGTTTCAAAACCATTTAAATTATTTTTTCAAATGCTATAAAATTGACTATGACACCCCAAATTAATGAAAGTAGAGATTTGTACTTGCCAAAAAGCAGTGTATGGAATCAATTATGTTTTTTTGGGGAGTTAAAAAGAACATTGATATAGGAAAACGGGTCAGTTTGACCACAGGACAACATGAGGGTTAAAACATATTATCTTTGCAGCTTATTTCCACTTGTGTTTGTCTCCAGGTGATGAAGACCTACCACATGTACCACTCGGAGAGCATAAGCGCCGAGAGCAAGCTGAAGGAGGCCGAGAAGCAAGAGGAGAAGCAGATCGGCAGGGGGGAACCGGTCTTCAGCATCCGAATGGAGGACAAATACCAGAGGCGCAGCTCCGTCAAAAAGATCGAGAAGATGAAAGAGAAGGTAGAACGCCAACCCTTAACAATTGTAATCCAATTTGCATTTAAACTTAGTAGTCACACTATTCTGTTTTCTTTAAGGTGTTTCTCTTTTAGTAGTTTGAACATGACAAAATATCTGATTAGAAAAGCATGGCTTTTTCTCACAAGTCCTGCTGACCTCAGTAAAGGAGAACAAACTGAAAAGCATTGTCGCAGCCAAAGAGCAGGCTTTTATTCTCAGAACAAGCCTGCTTTCTGTTAAATCTCTATGACAAATGATTCCGTGGCTTTTTAAACACAACTCTTCCTGGAAAGCATTTTGGGAAGTGTTAAAATATGGACACTTCGGAAGTGTGTGAGTCAGAGCCCAGTGGTCAGTGGATGGCGATGAACTAACAGCCTAGTATTTATCTGGTAGAGAGGAAGTGTTGGACAAAGACGGATGGCTCAGACTGAGGTTCTCCTAGTTGCAGTGAAGGACACAGTCTGTTTTTAGTTTAGGCTTTTTCGTTCTTGTTCCCTTTTTTTGTTGCTATTTTTAACATAATTTCATTTATTTCTGCTCTGTTTGTTGAAGCTGTTGTGTTGCCAGCAATCCAGTCTCAGTTCTGAGATGCTTGCAGAGACATTAAACCGCAGTCACTTGTCAAAAAGGCAATTCTCGACTCATTGAATTCATCCTCCCTCGTTCGCTCTGTTGTGTTCTGTTTCTCATTCTATGCCTCTAATTCTCTCATCAGCGTCAAGCCAAGTACTCCGAGAACAAGCTGAAGTCGATCAAAGCGCGGAACGAGTACCTACTGACACTGGAAGCATCAAACTCCTCCGTCTTCAAATACTATATCCACGACTTGTCGGACTTAATTGATGTAAGTATAGAACCACGTGCTGTTGTCAGCCCTGTTCTAGAGACGGCTTCATTTTCAGCACAGCCTTGTTTCCCCCTCAGTGATACTGGGAAACGTTTTTGCTGAGGACCTAAACTATTACATAAACCGTACCCACGCTTTGCAGTCAGTTAGATGTTATTATGTTTCTTTGTGCTCCTCATGCAGAAGACCCATTGCTATTCAAGCTCCCCCCCCCCACAGACTTTTAGAGGAGGTTTAAAATATGATCAGAGAAGAGACTGATGACTTTAGCATATAAAAGAGATCTTAGGAGATCAGACTGTTGGATATAAATTACAGTGCAGGACTGTATAAAATAAGCATATTAACTTGTGTAATGAAAACTATTCTATGCCTCTTTCCTTATCTTGATGTCAGCATTGAAAGCAACATATTTTCATATATTTTGGTCCTCTGGGCTTTTTTCCTACCATTTTGTCACTGTTTTAAATATTCCATACCTTTCAGACCGTTTGAATGGACCCTGACCCTCAAACCTAGTGTTTAGTTTTGTCATGTAAAGCTGCGGTCATTCAATTTACTACACATAGGTCTCTCTACTCTGCCTTGCAAAAATGTTCCTACCTCACCAATAAATAGAGACCGATGATTTGGCAATAATTTGGGTTATTATTATTTTGTTTGAGAAATAAACTTGTGTGTGTTATTGGAAATGGGTGAAGGCCAGGTTTTGGGGTTTTATATTCCAGACAGGACCAGAAGAGAGGATAAATGCAACCTATATTCAGTGGCATGCTGTGTGCTGAAATTACCCATCTCCCTGCTTTGCTCACAAGCCTTACAATCGCACCATGGTGTGTGTTTGATGTGCTCCGTGAGGAGTTGTATGTGCATGCTCATAAAAATGTATTTATTGATGAAGGGGACTTTTTATTGTCAAAAACAAAGTGTATTGTGTTTGCTTATCAGCCAGGTGTGTGTGTGTGTGTGTGTGTGTGTGTGTGTGTGTGTGGGTGCCTGAGGGGTGTGTGTCTGCCCAGGAGAGACCTTGACCCAAAAACAAAATCAGCATTAGTTCTTGGAGGTAATATTTATTAACATTTAGGTAATGTTGTGTAACACAAACGCAAAGTTTGATCTTATCTTTATCTTTATTCCCTTGTGGAGTTTAAGAGGAAATTTGTCTCCTTTAAAGGTACATTTTTTTCTTTTACCATACACGGGTCAATTATGGCGTTTTTCCACTGCTGGTAACGGCTCGCCTCGGCTTGGCTCGGCACGGCTCGGCTCGCCTCGGCCCATTCTATGTTCGTTTTCCATTGCAGATTGCGTAAAGCCTGAGCGTGGCTGGTCACTATAGCAACGCGTGATGACGTAATTTTCAGCGCGACTCACAACAGCACGTCGGCTACTCGCCACAGCCAGAAGAAATGTTTTGTTTCAAAAGAAGCTGAAGGAAGCAACAAAAATCACCGCTAAAAAAACGGGAGTTTGGGAATTCTGACGGAGTTCAGACGTCGACATGACGGTTGTTCGCCGACACAACAGGGTAAGTTAAGTTTCCTGGTAACGTTAGCTAACATTTGCATGTGTTCAGCGTCGCAGTCAGTATTTACTATACGCTATAAAGTACATGAACAACCATGATTACACACCAACATGACTGATGCGGACTGTTTGTGTTTTAGAGCATTCACGCTTTGTAAAATCGCCGCCGCAGAACGTCTGGTGGGCGATGTCCGACCGGTGAGATCTCTGGTTTTGACTACTGGGCTTCGTATAATCTGTATGAGAGTCACGGACAGTCTTATGACAACGACTGGGATGCATCTGGGACAGCAGAGCCGGCGGGGACACTGTCACAGGGTGCAGAGGAAGAAGACCGGGATGTTTGGGAGGGTTTGATGCGCTACTTGAAAAGCTAAATAAAAACTTTTGTTATATATATTGTCTTGTTTTTTAAAGTAACAGTGTGCAATATTGGAAACGACATGAAGCCGCTAGTAGCCCGAACAGTTGAAAAGTGAGAATAGTGCAGAGAGTGGATAATCTGTCGGTGTCGGGCTAGATTTGTTTTAAATGTCCCGTTTGTTCTGGAAACACACTTCGCACTCTTGTTTGCTAACAACGCAGTCATAAGTGACGATTCTCTCCGACCAACCAGCAGTCTGCAGGTAACCACGTCACCTTTTGGTATCGCCTCGGCTCGCTTGGAACCTCGACTGAGGTAGTACTAAAAAAAGTACCTGGCAGCAGGTCCCAGGGACTTTTTTTTGTAATGGAAAACCAAAAAAAGCGAGTAGAGCCGTGGCGAGTCGAGTAGATACCACGCAGTGGAAAACCGCCATTAGAGGTATATTCACACATGATTTAAGACTTAATTCTAAGAAATATGTTGTTTGTTTTTGATTTGACCTTATAGTAATTATTAGCTTGTTTGCCTCATATTCAGCAGGTTGTCAATTTACAAAAAGGAAAACAATCGTTGGTGGCAGGCCGCCCTGGTTTGTGTGTTACGAGACCTGTTGGGTCATGTTGACCGTGATCTTTCATCCCTTCCAGTGCTGCGATTTGGGCTACCACGCCAGCCTGAACCGGGCCCTGCGGACCTACCTGTCAGCCGAATACAACCTTGAGACATCACGCCACGAGGGTCTTGACATCATCGAGAACGCCGTGGACAGTCTGGACCCACGCAGTGACCGACAGAGGTTCATGGAGATGTTCCCTACGGCCTTCTGCCCACCGGCAAAATTTGAGTTCCAGTCTCATATGGGAGACGAGGTACAGTTGAGGACAAAATAGTAGCTGTGATGATGAACTGAACTGGAAAACTGTGTTTGGAGGAGAAAAATGCATTTATATAATGAGTTTTAAAATGTTTCATTTCCGAGTCATCCACTGTATTTACTGCACTGCAGATATACTGAACAACATGGAAGGGAATTTAAAGTTGATTAAAAAAGGTTCCAGACTAATGAGGTCTGATTTCAGTGGCTTAAATGCAGCGTTTTACTGCGTCTGGGGTGTCAAATCAGGTTTTATTGGGCAACCAAATTTGATAAATCATGTGTTAATTCTCCCCCTGCAGTCATGTAGCTCAACATATGTTGAGTTTTACTGTTTGGCTGGCACTGCCAACGCTGATATCATGCCTGTTTACTAGCTGCTGTTGTGTGGCTGTCTGCATCCAGTTGGCAAACGGCACTGTGGTTTGCTCTACAATGTCTGTTTTCTGATCATTGACGATTTCCGCTTCTCTTTTTGCCTAGGTGTGTCAGATATCAGTGCAGCCCCCGGTGAACGGAGAGCTCATCCTGAGGTTCCAGCAGCTTCAGTCTCGCCTGGCTACTCTAAAGATCGAGAACGAAGAGGTAATCTTCAGTAACAGTGCAAAACATAAATACAACCTATTAAACAGGTATTTGTGGTGTGCGTTTAGATATGTCAAAAACTATATCCCTACTGCTCCGCCATTGTTGTCTGCCAGAGATGCAGGATTTTTGTCACGCTGCTATTTGTTGGTTGCAAGATGTTGACAGCTGCAAAGCATTAAAAGAAAGTTAAAAGCTACTAAAGAAAGTAACTTTTTACTTTTGCCAGAAGTCATCCAAAGTCAGACAGTGAAGTAGTTGCTTATGATCTCTGAAGATTTAAAGTTTGTGGTACATATACGCACCACACACATGCACACTCTGTATTTTCCTCTCTCTCTCATGCCCTGCAGGTAGCCATCAAACCCTCTCTGTGAAGCCTCCCTTTTTACTCCCACCGGTAGAATTTACTGTCTCGCTTTTAACCGCACAAACCTGTCCTGCGCTGCTCTGTTTTGACATTAGAAGTGCATCTCTGCTTCTCAGGCTGTATTGTTTTAAAATGTCTGCAGCAAGAGAAGCGACTTTATTTTTTTATTTTTTTTCATAAAACAAAAACCAAGTTCAAAAGTTTAGTCATGCGTGTGAGAACTCCTATTGGACAGATAGTCTAGATTGCTGTCTGGATTTCCCCCGCAGAGATCTGAGGAGCAGTTAACCATAGTCCTCAGAAATCCACCAGGATTTAAAATTCCAACAAAAAAAGCGGAAGTAACATGACATCGGTAAAATCACAGGCATTGAATTTCCTGTGGCACCAGAGACTGTCCCTGAATTGGGACGTGGTGGATATAGCCTAACTGAAAAAGAATCTGTCACAATTTTAATACTCGCCGGTTCCAGCCTCTCAGATGTAAGGATTTGCTGCTTTTCTGTATTTATATCATAAGTTGAATAAGTATACTAACAAAATTTTCCCAATGATCAATTTATGAATCTATAAAATGAACAGATCAGCTGTAAAGGAAATAATCCGTAGTTGCGGCCCAACTAAGTATCATTTAGACTCAGTGTATTGTTTTGTGCTGTGTATCAGGGCTGGTCAAGTTCCCGCTGTTGTCACCACAATTCATGCTGCCAGCAGTATGTACAGTATTTCTGCAGGTGTGTGTGTGTGCATGTGATGACAAGCCCTGGTTGCTTCATGTCCTTGTGCGCCTGGCTCGCTGAAGCGGATGTCCTGGTGGGTCAGAATTGGAGGGCGCTGCTGCCTTGTGTTAGGATCACCAGATGGCCTCTTTTCCCGGGCACAGTGTGCCAGATACATCCTTTGAAAATGAACTTTCATAGAGCTGTGACACACTACAAGCACAATCATCAAATGTACAAGAGACAAAAAAAAAACGTCTGTCTTTATCCGGCCAGGAAAAGCTGCAGGGCAGTTCTTAATAGAAGTGCAGCTGTTTCCTCAAACCTCTTTGACTCCTGTGAAACAGAACGTTTCTGAATAATTCACTCTGCGACAGTGGTGAGGCGTGGGGTGAAAACTCTGGATCTCACTCTTGCTAAAGGGTTGGACTTAACATAGCCCTGCTGGGTGCCTCACTGACGAAATTACGATTGAAATTGTAATCAGTCTGTCAGCATGGTTCATTTAGTTTTTTTTACATTCAATAATCTGCTCATTTAGGTCTCGTTTGTCTCTGTAAGAAGCAGAGAAGCTCACACAGGCTGATTTTCCATTTTTTTGTATTCTCCAGATGTTTCACACTAGACTCCATCTATACCGTCTCGTTTGCGGGGAGTGTTTGTTTTCCTCAGATAAATCATAGGGAAGCACATCAAAGAGCATTTGTGTGTGTGTGTGTGTGTGTGTGTGTGTGTGTGTGTGTGTGTGTGTGTGTGTGTGTGTGTGTGTGTGTGTGTGTGTGTGTGTGTGTGTGTGTGTGTGTGTGTGTGTGTGTGTGTGTGTGTGTGTGTGTGTGTGTGTGTGTGTGTGAGTGATAAGCAGACAACACACTCACTACATGGTTTGTTGATAGCTGTGGACAGCAGCCTGCCTTTTGAGCTGTGATGAGAGATGTTGAAATAACTGTTAGTGATGCTGTACCGCTGCCCTGCAGAATAACATTGCTTTTAAAGTGCGGTGGGTGAATGGAATTATTTTGGATTTTGACAGCGCAGAAGTTGTTTTCAGTCCAGAGAATTACTTAGTAAATAAGGCAGGCTGATGCTCGGTATGCTGTCTGTTTCACAGTCACTGGCAGCGACGTAGGAAATATATGAGTCATGGTTCTTTATTAAAAATAAACAAACTTAATTTGATCCCTGGGACTTTCTTCGGATCTGTTGTGCAGCTTCGGGGACTAATAGGCATATCCACCGAGTCTCTCTAAGAGCTCTGTTGTAATTGAGCCCAGCAGTAAACACTGGTACTATTCGTCTGCTGAATAATGGATAAACTCAACAGCTTTTTCACTGGGAGCAATTCTCTTGCATGCATGGGTCCTGTCTTTATGATGACAGCTGGGCCTCTCGCCTCTACAGGGCCCACCCAGGATGAGGCTGCCAGGGACCCAACACACTCAGAGCACGTCACTAATGACTGTTCTGTATGTCGTAGTAATATGACTATTTTAGGCACCTGCCGTGGATAAAACCACAAGGCATGTGTGTAAATTGATGGTGTAAATGTAGATTTCTGGATGTTTTGTTCTGTCTGAAAGATTTTCTCTGTCTGTTTGAAATGCTTTTTTTTCTTGTCACTCCTTTGATCACAGAATGACGATCCCCAACTTATGTCACAAGACAGGATGATGTTTTTGCAAAGTTTTACAATCACAGAATCCCCCATTTCCTTTCCTACGCTGTCATTAGGCGTGTTTAAACCTGCAGTATGTTTTTGCTTCAGGATGGGATGGATGACATTAACTACAGCCACATTGTGTAACACATGAAAGAGATGACGCCACCTTGCTTTTCAGGTGTTTTTCTTTTTTTCTTTTTGAAGGCCAAATGAGTCACAGGTTACATAGTTAAAAAAAACACAAGCTTTAATTTACTGTTTTCTCAGTGTGTATAACAGTTACACAAGGAATCCACCTTGTTCTTTCATTAGCAATGAGGTCAGACTCGCTTAATAATTAAGAACAAATTAAGAAAATCACTACCTTTGAGTGGGGGTCCTCCCGACCATTAAGAATAATTAGGAGGACTTCCAGCTGCGTCTCACTCCGGGCGTTGTTTACCTGTGGTGCACACACAATCCAGCTGCTATCATCACAGCACTTCTATCCGACCCCAGAGTTTCACTGTTGAAGAAGTAAGGAGCGATTTGCTGAATTTGTCCTTCAAGGTTCTTGTTGGTGTCTCTACGTCAGCTTGGCTTCTTTCCTTCTGCAGCTTTTCCACATCAGTGAGTCATGCTCACATGCTTGACAGTCTCTAGACTCGTCCTCTTTTTCTGTTTGTATCCATTTATCTTTTTCTCTCTCGTCCTATTCAGACTTCATCTCACGTTTTGCAATTGTCCTTAACCGATATGGCCCTATATTGATATATTTTTAATGAACTAATTGACTAAAATGGATTAGTCAATGAGTCTTTTTATATTGTCATAGATCATACGTGCATTAAATGATGGAAATTTCTAATCCTCACAATTGGGACATTTAATGTACATTTCTTTTTTGTTTAGATCCCCATCATATCATTGAGCATAAGGGCCAGACCTTAAAGGCTGTGGGGATTGCAGTGTCAGTTTGTCCTGAAACTTGGCACAGACTTTCATAATCAAGTTATTCATTTGACAATGGATGGTCACAATTTTTATTTCAAGATAATCCTGGTATTTAGACATCAACCAAATGGTTGATGACTAAATATCTGCAAAACTAATGACATTCCCATCCACCTTGGCTTTTTGTTTTAATTGCTGACTACCATGTTAGCATGCTAACATGCTACACTGGAATGGTGTAAACATTGTAAACGTTATACCTGCTAAACATCAGCACGTAAGAATTTTCAGTGACGTAGGCAATCTGATGTTAGAATGGAGCTCAAAGTACAGCTATGAAGTAAAGCTTCACAGAACTGCCAGAATGACAGCGTGCAGACGGTTATTGTTTTTTCAAAATAAATCTCACTTTTGTCACAAGAAATAAAATAGACTTGTAAAACAAGTACAACTTCATTGTTGTAAATTCTAATATATTAGGCTCCTCTTGTATTTGCGGATATTCTTCTTCTTCCTACCATGAAATCTGCCTTCCTGTGCATGAAAAATCACCAAACCTTGCACAAAGGTCCAGTCAACTGGCTTTGTGGGCTAATAGCCCTGAAAGTTTGAAAAAGAAACAAATCAGTTGTACATGTTAGCACTTTGCAACTTTCAACAAAATGTAGGCCCAATTAAGCAGAAATGTTCATAAGCTTTGAACTTGGAGGCATTATGAAGTCCATCACTCGGTCTTTCTCAAAAACTTTAAAACTAAACAAACCATACTCCTACCACAGTTTTTGCTCAATGGATAGCAAAATTGCTCCACTCCATCTTCAGACTGTCTTCCACAAATAATCCAGCCAGATTTTTAAATTTTTCTAGCAAGTGTGATGATCCAAGCCACTAGATATGATGTGATCGTAACATTGTGAAAGTGAAGAGATGATGCTTTTAAGCAGGCTGTTTTTTTAAATTCTTAAACTCCTCTTACCCCCCCCCCC
>NC_045740.1:28520924-28524283 GCF_008692095.1 Etheostoma spectabile | reverse complement strand
ACCCCCACCCAATCTCTTATATCTCCAGATCAAAAAGACGTCGGAGGCCACTCTGACCACAATCCAGGACATGGTGACCATTGAAGACTACGATGTGTCCGAGTGTTTCCACCACAGCCGATCTACGGAGTCGGTCAAGTCCACTGTGTCGGAGACGTACCTCAGCAAACCCAGCATCGCCAAGAGGAGGGCCAACCAGCAGGAGACGGAACAATTCTACTTTATGGTGAGTGGAGATGTGTGGTTTAAGAGAAGGGGACGCTGGTGAATAAGTGAGAAAATACAAAGGGAAAACACTTCAGAGATGTGTTTTTTATTTCTGTATGGAAATAGAAATACATTTCTTTTATAGACATAGCCCTGGTTACATTTTTCTATGCTTAGATGTTTTAAAAGAAGTGAAAAATATACTCTGTTAAATATCTGCCACAAAAATATGTAAAACGAGAAAATGAACTCAAAGCTTTTGTCTGGACTTTAAAAAAAGCATAATCTGTGCTTCAGTCCAAATTTAGTTGGACTTAAAAGACTGAATCTCTTGCACCAAGCCTCTTTGAAATCTTTGATCAGCTGGCAGAGGGGTAGCTCTCCCAAAATATTTCCTTTTTGTAAGGCTAACTACTATCGTGTTCTAGTCTAAAGATGGACATGCTCTGATAAAGGCTTTTAAAAGACTCAGCGTGTCCTTTGCCCTTGGCTTTCTTATCACAGATTGCTGTTTCAAGAGCGGGTGCTCTGGCTGGCACTCAGGGCCGCTATGTAATTACTCTCAATTCTCCACAGAAATTCCGGGAGTTTCTGGAGGGCAGTAATCTCATCTCCAAACTGCAGGCCAAACATGACTTACTGAAGAGGACACTTGGTGAAGGTACAGTCACGTTCCCTTTACTTTTATACTTGTACATCTTAATGATAAATCCACTTTCACTTTGTGCGTTGCCTTCTTCCAGATATAATGAGGGTGTATATTAGCCGTAATCAGTGTCTAAACAGACAACATAACTAATGATTAGTTATTGGATTGTGTCCTTTTTTATTTTTAGCAGTCTTACAAACTTACTCATTTTTTACCTGCTTTTTCCACTCCTCACAGCTCCTAGATTGTAATCTGGGTTTTAGCCAGGCAAGCCAGAGCTGCGGGGAATTGTAAACTTGTATTATCTGTCTTCATGATTGATTTTCTTGCTACTTAATTGACTGCTGTGCATTAGAGGGGTGGCGGTCATTACGCCGGTCTCTCTTTGGTCTATATCAGTGGGATCTCCTCAAGGCCTCAGCTAATTTACCGTCAACACAGACATTGTCAGTCAGTCATTGTCCTAACCAGCAGTCCTGGTGGTCTCAGTCAAACGGTCCACTTAATGAGTAATGGAGCCGCATGCTTACTTGGAAGAGAAAAGCCTCCTGCTTCTCCTACATGCTCCTTAATCATATTGTTGTCAATGAGCTGGAGTCACACAGACGGGTCAGATCCCGTTCACAGGAACAGATGGCCACACAAACGAAACTACTCCTGTTCTCCAAAACCATTTGGAAGCTATTTTGTGCTTAATCTTACTTTGCCTGTCCAAACTGTGATTGATGAAATGATTAGTGTGTCTGTGTGCCTAGGGCTGGGCGATATGGAGAAAATCAGATATCACAATATTCTTGAAGAAATACATCAATATCGATATTGCAATGTTCTTGTTGGGCTGACAATTGGTGCTGAAATAAAATATGTTTCACAATGAGATTTTAGATAAATAATTGTCACTAATGCGGTAAACTGTTTCAAGTGAAATTATACAGAAAAAATAAATGTTTGTTTTCCAGCTATACACTGACGTTGTTTACATGCCGGCACAAAAAAAGTGCGATGTTAAAAAAATTCTTCAAATGATATTCCCTCAGAATGTTGCAGAAAAAGATTTTCTGAGAAAATTGAGATAGTATGTGCTTGTTCTTATCCACGTGATTGTATACCACGATATATGATTTAATCACAATATGATTCCATTGAAAGACAATAAATTAGCACGTTGAATTATTGCCCAGCCCTATGTGTGCCTACTTGTGGTGGATGTTTGTTTGTACCATAATTGTAATGTAGCTAAAGTAGTACCTGTATTAGTCTGTGCAAGCTATGAGCTGCGGTTGCGGACAGATGGCAGGTTTCAAATGCTTCACTAGCCGTATGCAAAATGTACCGCAGGGACCTGAGAGACAGGTCCTGGCATGTCTACGCACCCTCACATCTCTGCTCTTTTCTCTCTTCACCCGCAGGCCACAGAGCCGACTACATGACCACAAGGTAAAGTACACACACGCACTTCAGGACCTGTGCATATTCCAGACACGCATCCAGTCCACTTTTCTTTTAACAGCGACAGACACGTTGGTGACATGTTACAGCTCATCAAGGCGGGGACATTTGGCCTCAGGATATTCTCATGTGGAGTCTTATGCGACCATGAAAGCAAAGGAGTTGATAGTTAGAGTCCTGGAGCGCACTGAACAGAATCGCCGGCCTCCGTGTTTTTAAGCCCAACATGGTGTGGTAGTGACTGTACTCGCCATTCCCAACAATAGTGTATGTCAGGCCTGTAAACAAAATGGGAGGTGGTAGAGTGGAGAAAAGAGAGGGGAAAAAATTTGCATGAAATGTAAATGTTTTAGAGTCAGTTTTAAAGAGCAACTCAAGAGGTCAGTTGAATCCTGAGTCGATCTTTGAAAATAGATCAAATTTCACGGCATATTTCACTTGCGTTTGATTTTACAAAAATTGTGTGACCATATTTTCAGTTCAACATGAGCAGTGTAAACTCAACAGCTATGGAGCCATGTCAGTGAATGGTCCTTCAGCAACTACTTTCGTTTAGTTCATTTTTTTAAGTAAAAACTCCTTACTTCCCGCTTCTCCATTGTGACAATTTCTTGCTTTTCTTTGTTTTATGTTCTTGTAAACTGAATATTTTTTGGTTTTTGAAATACAAGACATTCAAGACGTCACCTTTAGCCCTGTGATGGCTGTTTCACACTTTTTTCAACATTCATAGACAAAAGAATCGCCCAAGAACATCATTGTGCAGCCCTGCTCTACTTAAGTAGAGATTAGCACCACTATTTGTAACAGTAGCAAGTAAAATTCCAATAAAGTACGCACTGGGGTAGTATACTTAATGACACAGTTGTTTATATTGCAAATATTTAATCTTATGTGTTGACGTGATCAATATTTAAAACACATTCAGGCTTATTTTTGTCACTATGATGGCAGCAGAAGGGACCAAAGACTCTTTTATTCTCTGTACTACAAGTCACCAGTAGCCAAATTGCATTAAAACACACACACACACACACACACACACACACACACA
>NC_045740.1:28508367-28520914 GCF_008692095.1 Etheostoma spectabile | reverse complement strand
CACACACACACACACACACACACACACACACACAAACAGACTAAGAGAGGCAATCCCCCGCAGGGCCTGTCATGTGGTAGATGATGATACATATTATGTTCCCAGCCGGTTTAATATTCCACTGGCCTGTGATATCTTGTAGAGAAAGAAAAGAAGTATAAAGGAAAAAGTTAATTCCCAGGTTTCAGCAGTGTCTGAAAATACCCTCATATGCCAGTCCGTCATCTTGAGTCGATGGGTTCAAAAGATGAATCAGCCTCAACTTCAGTTTACATTTTTGTAGGACATAAAGTTTATTGGAGAATACATAAACCACTCTAAAACGACAAATGCAACTGCATTATTAACTTATTCCAATGCATTCTTTGTATTCTAGACATCCCAATGGGCCGCTCAAAACCCACACCGGCACCCGGCGGGCTAGACCCTGCTCTGTTTTTAATGTTAGGTTATTTAATGGCAATTTGGAGTCATTTATCAAGGTACTGATTACCAATCCGTCCGCTTGACAATGCTCCTCCTCCTGTCTTTTTTCTGTCTTGCTATGGCTTTCTGGCCATTTTGGTGGGTTCCCCCAAAGCATTTTAGCTTTGATTTATCTTTTACCAACAAAAAACAACAACATAGTTGTTGGATTCTTTAAACGTTCCCCATGAGTGAGTAGCGGTCTGCTTTTGGGATGTAAGGGTAACTCTAAAGGATTGGAGGAGGAGAGGAATGGCAGTTGGAGGGATGTTGGTCTCAGTCCTCTCCCCTGACTCACTGCTGACCTGGCATCAGTGAGCTGCTCTGGCAGAGATATTCTCTCCTTCTCCCCCAGAGCGAGAGCCGAGACCAGTGAAACAGCAGGTTAAATAGCAGTCAGGGAGCAGATGCCAGGCTGATAAGGTGTGCTGCCTCCCTCCACTGGCCTCTTCACTGCCTCTCACTGGTGGCCATGTCCGGTCTTGCCTGGTCCTGTCCACTTCCTTTTGGGTTTGATGCCAGCGCAGAGTGGAAAGAGGGTGCGCTCTTAGGAGAGGCTTTGGTGGGCAGCTGCTGTGGTCCTAATCCGGGTCTTGCTTTTCTCTCTCTTTCTGTTTCTCTGCGACACTTCTCTGTAGCCGGGGACGACGGAACTCACACGCTCGACACCAGGTAGACACCTTGAAGCATCTTGGGGGGGCCCATGCTGCTTGCCTGTTCTCATTTCCTTAATCTGTCCTGCCCTAACAACATTGACCCCTCATGTTGTGTTTGTCTATCTCTTATATTTGTTACCTGATGAGACTGAGACAGACTGAATTGAAGGTTTTCCTTCTGCTTTAAAAAGCCTCAACCCTCTTGGCCCAACTCCAACAATAGATAGTCGATTTTGGCATGGTCACTGTGTTTTGACAGTGTGTATACCCCTGAGGGCTGTAAACAGATCCACTGTATCATTAAAGGCACGTACGGAGTCCCTGTCCAGCACTGAGCCACAGGGGCAGCTGGCACCGACGCAGAACAAGAGTGCACCCTCAGTGTGTGAGAGGAATGTGTTTTCTCTGAAGGAGACGGTGCTGCTCCTCTCAACCCCGCCACTCCTGCCCCGAGCTCCATATTGAGTGTGTGGCTCTTTAGATAAGCTCTCCTTAATTTAAACACAGATTGCAATTGTATGCTAGCATAACAAGTCGCAGAATATATTTAGCATCACTGGAGGCCAAACAAAATGTGTTGGATATCAGGTCTGTACATGCTAGGCAGTAATTTCTGTATATTTTCTGATATTTCATGATCAGTGAGTTATTATGAGAGACTGGGCATGAACAAATAGTCAACTCAGTCTGTCTCAGTAAGATCTCAAAAAGGTAACCCTCACTCTTCTCTTACACTGGGTGTGCATGTTTATATACTTTTAACATCAGGTTAATCAGTTTCTGTTAGAGCCCGACCGATACGTCAGCAGGCCAATATCATTGCTCCATATATTAGATATATTGGCCTATATGTTTTCAGATATTATGTACAAAAAGGAATTAAATAGAGGTAAACTGCCATGATAAATGTATTATCTGCATTTGATACTACACAGCTAAACCAAGTTTTGTTTAATGTTTTTCTATTCATTGTTATTGAAAATAATATAAATATGAATCACATTTACTGGTAAACACTTAGCATCATCTTAAATGTACTAGTACTGGTTATGCTTGCTATTGTAGAACTGTTTTTCTTACTTTGTATCTTTACTTTTGATATATCTTCAAAACAGAATGTATTTTATGTAAACAATATTATTACTGCATACAATTTTCATTATTCTCACTTACTGATGTCTCAAAATGTCGGGCTCTAGCTTTTGGACATGTAATACAAGCTATGATTTGATATTTGGGTGTTTTTGTTAACTTTGCCTTCAAAGGACTCTGGACAAGCTATCCCCCGTGTGGTTGAAAGCTGCATCCGCTGCATAAATTTGTATGGTGAGTTGGTTGGTTACAGTGTATGAACATTTTTGGGAAACGCTTTACTTGACAGTATCGACATAATCGTGACATGACACTGTCATAACTGTGATGTGACACTGTCATGAGCGTGTCATAAACCTTTTAAACAAGTCATAAACATTTATTACTTCTGTCATTAAGTGTCATTCGGTTTTTGTTATGACAAGTTGACATTGTTTGGGTTGTCTTGATTATGACAACTTGACATTAATCAAAGTGATATTATCAGAAGTTGTCTTGGTCATGACAAGTTGACATTAAATTAGGTTGGGATGTCTTTGTAATGACAACTTGACAATAACCAGGATGACATTACCAGAGGATGTCAAGGTTAGAGTCCAATTCACTTGGTCAGACAGAAGTGTGACAGGATATTTCACAAAACTGACTGTCATGACACTGTCATGACAGTGTAATACATCGTAATATCACTTTGATTAATGTCAAGTTGTCATAATCGAGACAACAATATCAACCTGACATGACAAAAACCGAATGATACTGTTTATGACTTTATAAGGTTTATGATTAATTAAGCAATCATAACTTGTATTTATATTTTCTTTGAAAAATTCTTCTCAGAAACCAAATGCAACCCGCTTCATTTCAAAGTCTATCTGACATTATGTGACACTACCAGTGGTTTCCAAGCATTAATTGTTTTGGGTGTAGTTTTCCATGCTGGCGATTTCAGTGTGTTCAGTCATGGGAAAATGCAGATTCCATCCTGTTTACAGCGGTGCAGCTTTTTTACACCCAGTTTCCAAAACAAACAGGGAGCTTAGCTTGGCACAACTGATGAGTTACAATATTGGTTTTAAACCAAATCTTTTTTTAAACTCAAAAGCATGGTTTATAAGCTCGTCCACTGCATCTTTTGGAGCAGCAAACTAATGGCGTAGAAATCTAAAAGAGACAAACAGCCGACTAATCATGCTTCCTCCTGACCCCTGACCTCTCCCCTTATTAAGTCCTAATCCCAGCTGGGAGACACTTAAGTAAAGCTTGATTGCGGCCTCCCCGACTCATTAATTATCTTTAATTAGAAAAGTGAAGGGGCTTAACGAACAGGATGTGCCTTTTAGGTCCAACTAAAGTAGGCTTTATTTGCTGAGAGTGGGAGTTTCTTTCTACGACCGTCAGAGTGGACCTATGAGCATGTTGGGTGTGTCTGTCTGCCAGTTTCTCCTTTTTCCTTACCCTCTATCGTTGTCTTTTGTGCAGGCCTTCAACATCAAGGAATATTCCGTGTATCTGGATCCCAGCTGGAAGTCAATGACATCAAGAACTCTTTTGAAAGAGGTACATTATGTATCTGTTAAACTATATTAGCTACACATTATCACCTGGATCTAAAAATGTATCTCTGCTTTTGCCACATTGTTGTCAGACGTAAATCTTTGGTACAATTAGGGAATAATTATCAATTATACTGACCATTTTTAGCTAGTGGGATTTTTGAGTAGTTATTAAGGTATGTTTCACATAAAATCATTAAGCATTTTTAATAGTTGGGGATGTACAACTGACCTTCCCGATTGCCTGTGTCTTAGGAAACGACCCCCTGACGGACGATGAGAACGGTCATGACATCAACTCTGTGGCTGGCGTTCTCAAACTTTATTTCCGTGGTCTGGAGAACCCTCTTTTCCCCAAAGAGAGGTTCAGTGATCTGCTGTCTTGCATCAGTAAGAACGCACACATTTTTGCCCATGATCACTAGTTTTATGAGTGCCTTTCTTTGTTGTTGATCATGGCATTACTCAGTGTTTATCTGTTGAATCTTTATTGTGTTCAAAGATTATTTTTTGTCTACAAAACGGGAAATGAATCCCACTCAGGTGGCTCATGACCTATGTTTACATATAAAAATGCATCTCCGCAGACCGTCTACTTTTTTTAACTTGGCATTGTCCTTCTCACTAACACCATGTTTTATTCCCCAGATTCTGACATTAGATCAGATTTTGATGGATTTACACTTACTCTGGTCTGCAGCATTTGGAAATCTTCAAAGTTAGAAACTTTAGTCTTATTAGCTGGCATCTCTACCATCATTCATTTGTATTTCAAATATAGTCTTCAGATGAAACAGTGTAATTAACAGTCTGTAGTATTTTGTCAGCAGATGGCTCCTTCTCTTTGAAACTTTGTGTTGATACTACTTTGTGGTATTTGGTAGAGTACTGAGAAGGATATTACAGTATCTGTTGTAAGTGGCTCAAAGCTGGGCACACTTACAGGATCGTAGTGGAATGTTAAATGTCTCCAGCACTGAGCGGCGTTTGAATCCAGAGCTGAATCTACCCTGAAGTCCTCATAAGAATAGTCACATTGTCATTTTGCTGTGAGTCAGCTCACAGATCAGTCAGCTCTTTGTGTGGCTTTTTTTGTTTGTTGATCTTTTAAGACATAACATTGAGGGGGGATGGGGGGGCTTTAGGCTCTGTAAAAGAACAATTGAACATGTACATAGTCACATGGGCACAACGGGTGCTGTAATGCCTCTTGCAGCTTTGTGTGGGCCATGCATGTGTGTTTCTAATGTTGTTGCAAGTGTGCGAAGTGTGTCTGTGTGCGTTTCCTGGGTGTACCTTCACACATTTGTGCAGGATGAGTGATGGGGATTCCCTGTTTACATTCCCCAGCTCAACATGCCAGTGATTGCAGTGCGGGCTGAATGCCCAGCAAGCTTCGTATTAAAATCCCTTTGCTTGTTCCATATGGAGCAGATCGGACCAGCTACAAGATCACTTTTCCATTTAACCGCTCTCAGTTGACTTTTTTCACTAAAGCGGCGTACTGCAGCAAGTTATTTCTTTCATTTGGGACTTTGCAGCAGGGATTTTTTTGCATGGGTGTTTCTCACGTGGGTTTGTAGGTGATGTAAAAGCATACAACGGAATAGATCTTTAAATAGTAGCTTCTGAAGTGTTCAGGGGCCTTGCAGAATCCTAGTTAGGTATTCATGAAAAATGAAATGCATCGCAAGTATTCCAGAAGCCCAAATCCCAGATGGCACAATGTGGCTGGAGGTTGACAAGGCTATTTTTGGCAGCCAGCCGAGCCCCAGATCAGCCAAATAAAATAGCCTGCTTCAAGTACCACAGCGGAACAAATAATAATAATACCGTTGACATAATGAAAGACATAAAGGTTGGAAGTCTTGTTTAAAGGAAGGACAATGTTCCTGCAGTATGCAATATGATTTAGAAAAGTAACTCACTCTTTTTCCTCTTCCCCTCACTCTCCCTCTTCCTCTTCGGTGTCAGCAGTGGAACACAGTCTGAGGTTACCACCACAAAGTTGATATGCTGTGGCCTCTACACACACACACACACACATACACACACACACACACACACACACACACTTTTAATATCCCTACATTAGTAAATCTTTGCTGGTCCTCTAGAGACTTGCAGTAATTCTGATAAGTAATTGTCTCCGCTTCCGCTTCCTTTTGTATTTCTGCTGGAACATGGTGCCAATCAATAAGTGGACATCAAGTAGATGAGGTGATGCATTTTACCTGCAGCAAAGACAAGTCTTTTTCATTTAACAATATTTTTTTCTTGTATTACAATCCTCTAGGGATAGAAAACCTGTATGAGAGAGCAATACACATCCGTAAGATCCTCCTGACCATTCCCAGATCAGTCCTCATTGTCATGCGCTACCTCTTCGCCTTCCTCAACCAGTAAGTTTATTGACACTAACCAGTAAATCAATCCTGTATTTCTCTTCATAATGATTTCCTAATCTTCAGTAAATTGCATTCTAAATGAAGATCATCCACTGCTGTCAGTCATGATTTGATGTGAAAAACTTTACCCACTGCAATGTCCTCTCACTCAACTTGGTCAGTTTGTCCTCCTCCTTCCTTTTATTCTTTCTTTTATTCTCCTTCCCTTTCCAGCCTGTCCCAGTACAGTGACGAGAACATGATGGACCCGTACAACCTGGCCATATGCTTCGGCCCCACGCTCATGCCCACGCCAGAAAGCCAGGACCAGGTCTCCTGCCAGGCCCACGTCAATGAGATCATCAAGACCATTATCATCCACCATGAGACCATCTTTCCTGATGCCAAAGAACTGGATGGGCCCATCTATGAGAAGTGTATGGCTGGAGGAGACTACTGGTGAGGAGTGATGCATTTAGCTGATTAATTCCTCAAACATTAGGTACCTGTTCAGGTCAGGGTTCAATATCTTGTTCAAAAGACTCAAATGGCTTTAACGCAAATCAACCTTAGATCTTCGAGCTACAAGACCACCCTGTCACCGGTGTCTTAACAGTGAAGCTGTGGGTTATCCAGGATTAAAAGGGGAGATGAAAGGCATTCTGATGAGATCACTTCATGCAGCTGCACAGATTTCCTCTACGACATGTAGGCTTGAGAGTCAGACAGACACTGGTGGTTGTCTTTATCCCTTTTTTCTGACCATGAATGGCACGCATCCAAACCTCCTTCATTAGGGACTCACTCAACATGCAGGTATGCATGTTCTCTCAACGCTGCAGCTGTGTCAGAAGTATGTCAGTGGCGTTGATATGAGTAATTACCCTCACCAATTACGAATCTGTGGTTACGGAACATGACAGGGGAGAGTGTGTTTCAGCACTGACTTTACTCGGTGGACTCTTTTTTTGTTTTTAGTGAAACAGGCTGAAACAATCATTTGAATTGCGATCAGGGGCAGGAGGAATAAGATGGGGTCACCTGGCAGGGAAAGGGTTTGAGGTGAATTGCAGCACATACTGAAGTTAAACAGACCTGAGTCCTACCTTAGGCCCTTTGCGAGCTCCACTTATGTAAGCAGTGCTTATTACTTGTTTTTCCTTTTCTATGCACCCACATCATCACAGGCTGACAGGGATAATCACCCGTCTCAGCACGACCATGTCCCCCCGGCAACGCGCACGATGCCCTGGGGAGATTTGTTGTCTTGGCTTCCTCCCTTCCTTGCAGGGAGAGGAGGCTACTAGTGACATGCTAGCAGGGGAGGAGACGCTTAGATCCTGGCAGGGGTAATCTGTGTGTGTGTGTGTGTGTGTGTGTGTGTGTGTGTGTGTGTGTGTGTGTGTGTGTGGCATTACCACCAGCTTTCTCAACACCATGCCAGAAGAAGACCATTTACTTAAGGAGGTCGAACCACAGATGGAGGATCTAAGCTTCTCTCAGAATGATGACCGCCATTTGAACTTCCGCCTTCCGTCTATTCATTGTACAAACCTCCCTTCATCCCTGTTATCATCAGGGGTGGCTGTGACTCATTGGTAGAGTGGTTTCCTGCCAATCGGAAGGTTGATGGGTCGATCCCTGACCCATTTCGAAGTGTTCTTGGGCAAGACACTGAGCCCTGAGTTGTCCCCGATGCTGCGCCATCGAAGTGTAAATGTGTGTCTATCTGATGAAATAGACATTTTCTATGGCAGCCTCGGCCACAATGTGTGAATGGTTCCTTTACTATGTAAAAGTGCTTTGAGTAGTCGTTGAGACTAGAAAAGCGCAATATAAGAACAGTCCATTTACATCACTGAAATTTGCTAATTCTGTTTCCTGGAAGAAAAAGAAGGAAAGGATACAGGCTTTTTGTTTCATATGAAACTATCCCTTGACCCCTGACCCTGATTTGGCTGTGACCCTGACAGTGTGCATTGTTGTTGTTGTCCACCACAGTGAAAGCCCCTACAGTGAGCATGGAGCCCTGGAGGAAGTAGAAAATGAGGGAGGGACAGAGACACACACCAGCGAGGATGGTGAGTAACTATGCAAATTTGTATGTACATAAAACTGGGTGATCTCATTGATATGGGCCTTTTTGCACTATTGTTTTCCACCAAATTCCATTTTTAAACATAAATGTTATGTTGTAAACATTCATTTAACTTTACATGCATTTAACTTAATTCTCAAGAAACACACACTCACTCATAAATTAAACTTCTGTTCTCTGCTTAAACGCCATGTCCATATTGAAACTTTCTCTTGTGTCTGCGGTGCTGTGAGGGTTGAATCCAGCTCGCTGCATCTCACTGCAGCTAATCCTGCCTTTCAGCCATTTAAAAGCAGCAACCTTGAAGGGCCAAGGAACTGGGCTCACAGTGATGGACCGCCATTCATATTCTAATGATTTTGCTTCTCTCTCTGGGCCTCGGGACACTTTCACATCCCCCTTTTAGTAATTCATGGGTGGTCTACACCAACTGGACCTTTTTGGGAGAGAAGTCTTGTTTTTTAAGGGTCACAGTCTTGGGTTAAAAATGTTCAATTCCCTTAATTCTTTCCCAGTAATTTGAAAAATAATAGCAAATGTATGGAGTGCGTGTCAAAAGTGTCAGTATTAAATAGCTTTCCAAATATTATATGGCCTGTTTTACTTTACATTTAACTACATTTCCATGTGTCCAAGAGAAATATGAAGAAATACAGAAACCACCCGGCTCGTGTAGCCACTGGAGGATAAAATAGACTTCTCTCAGACATGGCGGGAACTGAGCATTTGTGTGATTGTACATGTGGTCCTTTCTTTGAGTGAAATTAATACCAGTTGGTCTGAGCTAAATCAAATTGTGAGTTAGAGACATTGCTGTTAATATCCAGCAAAAAAGCAACAAAAAAAGACAATAATACTTCCTGCTCATTTAAAAGTGATTAATATTCGTGACGGAGAGCTGACAAGATGTAGTCACTATGAGACAAAAAGAGTCAACCTATAGTTGAGCTGAGGCTTCATATCTTACCTTAGTAACAGACTTCCCTAAACCTGTTTCCATGGTGACAACTGCCCCAATCCTGTCTTACACCCAGAGATGATTTTAGGGGCTCCCTGTCACCGATGCGTCATCAGTCTCCATAGAGAGATTATGGAAATATGGTAGATCTGGTCTCATTACATCAGCTGTTTACAATGTTGGGGAGTAACATAATACATTATCCAGCATTACATATTCAGAATACAAATTACTAGTAACCGTAATCAGTTACAGTTACTATTGAAATAGTTCAATCAATGGATTACATGACAAAACTTCTCTTTCTCAAGTTTATTCACTATCCAAATAAATTAAGGCAACTCCATGCATTTCCCAGGAGCCCTAATATGAAAACAAAAAAATGAGCTTTTTGCGTGATCACTGATAGAGGTAGAGAAGGAGCCGGAACCGGCACAACAGAGCCAGGGCAGGACTGCGTTTCTGTCTTGGAAATTCAAACAGCATTTTGCATTAAATAAAGAACAGGGAGAACAAAATATAACTGTGCAGTGTAACCTCTGCTTGCCAGCAACCAACCTCCTTTCAGCAGCTAAAGCCTCTTAAAGTAAGTTACTTTTTTTGATTAGCCAAGGGTAGTCTTGTTGTAGTTTTTCTGGTCACATTGCTATTTTATAGTTGTATCAGGTACCTGATTAGTGTACACGCGACTTTACATTCTCCTATGTGCTGATTTACTAGCCCCAGAGCCATTGAAAGACTGACTAGTCCCATTTGACATGCTAGCTAAACGTTAGCTAAAATTAGCTTGTGGGAGCAAGACTGCTGTTAGATTTATCTGCTTGTTCGTGTACACATTCAGCCAGTTGGAACAGAAGGACACACCAGAATAGGCATGTTTACTAAGCAGTATTTTATGGCCGCATTCCTACACTTATAAAAGGCATTTCAATGTGGAAGTAATCGAAGTATTCAGAATACGTTACTCAGATTCAGTAACGTAACGGAATACATTACAAATTACAGTTTTGGGCATGTATTCCGTGTTCTGTAACTGAGTACATTTTGAAAATATCCTTCCCAACACAGGCTGTTAATCACTCTGCTTTCAAATCAAAGTCATCATCATGATGTCCTTCCTAATTAAAAAGGACTTCTGATTAGCTAAGGAAGGCTCTCTCTGTGAGGATTCCCCTGTAAAACAAAGATGACAGCAAGCAACTCTTTGAGTAATTAATGGAAGATTATGTTTTCCAGAAATCCCTTGCTATCATGGTTTTGTTCCACAAGCTTCTCTGAGCGGACTAAGAGGATGTCCTCACTGACTTGAGTCCCTCCCTGCGGAGTCTTGAACTGTGGTCAAGTTATTGTCGTCAGTTATTTTTATATCCCCATGACCTCATTTGGATTTCAGACACAAAAGCAAACCCCCTTTCCTGTTTGGTTACCAGCACTTGATTCAGCAGACGTTTATTATATGCCAGTTATACTGTATTGTGAACTGCGTTCACTCGCTTCTCCAGGCTTTACATGTGTTTGCCCTTTATGCTCTGAAAGTAAGTGAGCACAAGACAGACAGAGAGGAGTAAAGCCATTCCACATGTTGGTCTAAGTAGCTGTCCGGAAATGATCCTGCCTCATGGGCGCAGCCCCCCCACGTGTGTTAGAGCTCATTAGCTTAGATAGATGATGTGGACTGGCCAGATTTAAACAGAGAACACCCTAAAAGTAAAGCTAAGTGATTGTTGCTTTTTTTTTAAAGTATAGTCCCAGTTTGCGGCTCTCGTGTATTAGCATTACATTTAAGTAACAGAACTGGGCATCCAGTTAACCAAAAGATAAGCAGAAAGTCATTTAATTTGCAACGAAATTTTGTACAGACATTCATGGTCCACAGAGGATGAAGCCTACAGACTTTTGTGATCTCCTGACTTTTCCTCTAGCGCCACCATGAGGTCAACGTTTTCACTTATTCTGGGAAATTTGGCACAAACATCCATGTTTTCCCAACTGTAACTTTTGATCCCCTTCCTTTTTATATAGCGCCATCATCAGGTCAAAACTTTAGTGTCTCCCATATGTTTGTTTATGACCCGTAACCTAAAAAAACAATTACATCAGCCTCACCTGCCCTTTGTGTTTTGTGCAAACTGGCAAAAAACGATGGTAAATATGGTAAACATTACATCTGCTGATCATCGGCATATTGTCAGTCAATCAATACATTGTTGTTCTATCTGCTGGTAAAAAAAAAAGGTCAAAGGTGAACTAACTGGTACATTGATTATATATCGCTATCACACAAGAGTGTAGCAGAATGTCCTTGTTGTCAAGTGTCCTAGGCTGCCAGGCTTACTGTATATTGATAAAGGGAAGTGTATTTTGTTTATTGTACTGTCCCTTTTCCCCATAAAGAGCTGCATCTAGCCTGCATTCATCTTTTTAAGTCCAGCTTGAAGTCTTCTGCTCTGTTTGTAGCAGCTTTCATCTGAGATTAATATTTGTCCTCAGAGAAAAGAGAGGAAAAAAGGAATAAAAAGCGTTTCATACCCTCTCCTATTGTACTGATCCTAACCATATCTCACACCAGGCTTCTGCTCCCCTATTTCTATGTATAAACATGGATGTGGAGCAACATCCACCCCGACTCTGCGACACTGTTGTGTAAAACATCTGACAGTTCGTATCTCTTACAACACAGGCCTCCAGCTCTCACGGTTCAACATTTCTTTTACTCCAGTCGCAGCGTGAGCGTGCATGTGTAAGTTTGGGTGGTTGGGTCTGAAGCGATTCTCAGTTATAATTGCACAACACGACAGAGGGGATCCTTTACCACGCTGAGATTTGAGATTATTGCCTTCACACTGTGTGTGTCAGTGAGTGAGTGAGTGAGTGAGTGAGTGAGTGTGGATAAACATTTGTAGAATGGATGGATGGATGGATAGGTCGAAGTGAAAGATGGAGAGGAAGAGAAATCCTCTGCACTAGGGCTGCACAATTAATCGAATTTTAATCGCGATCACGATTTTGACTTCCCACGATCAAATTTGCGTGATAGAGCGATTAATTTTTTTAAAACGTCATTTCATAGAACGCTCCGGGTTTTTTGCAAAGCCAATCTACTGCTCCGTCAACCCGTCTGATCATGTGCCAGTCAGAGTAGTTCCCTGCACCCATTGCAGCTTAGTTTCTAGATGTAGACAGTCACAGAGGACAGAGTAACGGGAGGAAAACTCAAGGTTTACCAGTTTACCAGTAAACAACATTTGTCCCGTCTGTTGTTTTTCAGACAACAGCAGTGAGTAGTGCTAGTAGCGTCTGTTAGTTGTTAGCTAGTTAGCGTCTGTTAGCTGTTA
>NC_045740.1:28508269-28508357 GCF_008692095.1 Etheostoma spectabile | reverse complement strand
GACGCACCGGTGCTAATGTCCTCGCATCCGCTGCAATGTTGTTTTTATGGATTAAGGTTTTTAAGGTTTAATTTTGTGTTACATTACC
>NC_045740.1:28506629-28508259 GCF_008692095.1 Etheostoma spectabile | reverse complement strand
GTAAAGCCGTGCTCGTGTGGGATCTCTTGTCTTACTCTCCGCGCAGCCCGGCCACACAGCGGCCGCTGGTCCACGCTTCTGTTTGTCTACAGTTTTAATTTTTATTAAACTGCTGTATTGTTAAGTATGAGCGGCAAACCTGTGTTTGTACAGGTTTCCGTGGTAACTCTGCTATCGCGGCCGCCACGGCAAGAACACAGAAGAAGTTATTGAATGAACTAACTTCAGTTGGTAGAGTAACAGCGTGAGACGGAGCTGCTGGACCAGGACAAGAGATGTGACCCATGGCCAGAACATCATAGTTCATAAAAATGCAGTGCAGTGACGATACAGACGTTTCATACATACGACGTGTGTTCCCGCCATTCAACCCGTGCTGGACCCGTTCATAATGAGTCAGCCGTCTCTCTGTGAGTAGCGTCCATCACACTCCCTGTCGCAGTTATAAACGCCTCTGTGACGTTAACATTTGTTTTGGTTAAAATCAACAAATAATCGTGAGAATAATCGCGATCAAAATTTTGATCAAAATAATCGTGATTATCATTTTGGCCATAATCGTGCAGCCCTACTCTGCACCTATAAGGGCTCCATCAATTTTATTAACAGCCTTGTCCGCTGCAGTGCAGCCCAATTAATTCAGACCGTGAATTCCAGCTTGTCACATTTTATTTGAGCCACATCACATCCACCCAGTCAATCCTAACAACCCAAGTGAAGCAAGGAAGGTGTTCTTGAGATTAAAGGTTGGAAAAAAATATATATAATAGAAGTAAATGAGGTTAAATAGGACACAGAGAGAAATGAAGAAACCTCTACTCTGCTCAGAATTACGCCTCTATTTTCTCTCTCACTTGGCCTCTCTGCCCCTCAGGGAATAACTGTGAGAGATATACCATGATGGCTTTTCTCAGCCGATACAAGCTTTAGCCATTTACTCTGTTCCCAGTGTATATAGTGAGCCTGTGTTAGGGTGAGGCTACGTCTGTCCAGGGGGGTCTGTGTGACTTAAAGTGAGATAGGAGGAGGGCAGAGTAGGAGTGAGGGAGGAATAAAGATGCTATTTTTAGACCTGTGTTGCTGTAGTGCATGCATATTGGCTTGGAGACTTGTACCTTTTGAAATCGACTGTATCTGTCGTTGAAAACACAGATGTTTTCTTTAGCACAGACATCAATATAAGACTGATGTTCAAAATAATAGACTAAGAAAGAGCAATCAGTACAAAAAATTAATTATAATATCACATTGAAATACTACTGAATCTACCACTGGTTATTACTGTCTGGAAGAACTTTCCCTGGTCTTTCCCGTGTTTATTTCCCATGTCACTGATCCCAGGCTCTACTTGTACAGTTATTGAGTAGGTATCTACCCAGTCTAATGATCCATACAGTGGCAGGCATGCCCCTGAGTCATATAGATCTCCTCTCAACAGCTTCTATAAATATCGTTGTTGCCCTGGCCTGGTGTTGTAGACCCAGGTTACTATTAACTACAACTTAAACAACCAACTGGCTCAGCACTCTTTAACTCCATGTGCACAGTTTGTGCACATGGAGCCTCCTCTAGCAGACACATGCCAGTATTAGACCTGACTAGATTCTAGGGCTGCACGATTATGGCCAAA
>NC_045740.1:28505407-28506619 GCF_008692095.1 Etheostoma spectabile | reverse complement strand
CAATTATTTTGATCAATATTGAGATCCCCATTAATAATCACGATTATTTGTTGAGTTTAACCAAGACAAATTTTATTGTCACATAGGCTATTTATAACTGCTTTCGCGTCCATATTGCAATAGCAGAGTTACCTGCGGAAACACTGGTATATAAATACAGGTTTGCCTCTCATGCTTAATAACAATTAAAACTCTGGACAAATGTCCGAAGTGTGGACCTGCTATGTCTGTCCATGTTGCTGGGAGCCGTGTGTGAGTGAATGGGGGCGGGGCTGCGCGGGGAGTAAGAGGAGAGATCCAAACACAGGCGAGCTCACAGACGCTAACTAGCACTGGTCATTGCTGTAGTCTGACACAATGTTGCGTTTACTGGTAAACTGGTAAACCCTGTGACCAAGGAATGGCTGCTATCTGTTGTGGAATTTCCCTCACGTTACTCTGTCCCCTGTGACTGTCTACATCTAGAAACTAAGCTGCACGGTGCAGGGATCAACTCTGACTGGCACATGATCAGACAGTGGTTTACGGAGCGGTAGATTAGCTTTGCCAAAAAAAAATGTAGCGTGCTATGAAATGACAATGATGATGATGATGATTAATTGTGCAGCCCTACTAGACTCTCCTCCATCAGAGCCAACATGTATTTAAGTGCATGTGTTATCTTTCCGGACTACGATTTTTTATTTCTTAAGACTGGGCCACTTGTATCAATCATTAAAAATGTCTGCACCTCCGATAAGAGCTGTCTCTACTTGAGGTCTTTGCCCTGTTTGACATAACTGACCTGCCTAATCCTCTCTCTGTTGACAGAGGGCGAGCCCATTGAAGCCATTGCCAAGTTTGACTACGTTGGGCGCTCCTCCCGAGAGTTGTCCTTCAAGAAGGGAGCTTCCCTTCTGCTGTATCAGCGGGCATCAGAAGACTGGTGGGAGGGACGGCACAATGGCATCGATGGCCTGGTTCCACACCAGTACATTGTGGTCCAAGACATGTGAGTGTTTTTCATTGAGCATTATTTAAGATATGAGTAAGTAATGCATGAATGTATCCAATTAGCATCAAGCGGATGAGAGTATGCTTTAAGGCTGAATAACGGCAGATTATGGATGTAACGTTATAAAAATTTAACCTCACGGTTATAGGGACCAAAATGATCACGGTTTTCAGTATTATCACAGTATTTTTAAAAGTGTGTTTAATATGTTCAGAAAG
>NC_045740.1:28504503-28505397 GCF_008692095.1 Etheostoma spectabile | reverse complement strand
CCTACACAAGCTGAAATAGTTTCAAACAGTGCAACCATGTTTATTATATTACAAAAATATAGGCAATAGGCTTGTAAAAACTATTGAAAACAACTCCAACATGAAATTATTTATGAAGTTGTAATTGACGTTACATTTGAAGTTGAATGGGGTTCTGAAATATAAGCAAATAAGAATTTGACTTACTATGAATATTATTTACTAAAACTAAATATTAAAGCCACCAACATATAACAATAAATACTAAGAATTATATAATGAAACCATTCCAGGCCAATGCCTAATCTCAACAGTCTTAGTGTATGCGTAGAACAAACCGGGTTTCCTGGAGGTATCGGGCAGTGTCAGGCAGCCTACAGGTGGTGTGCTGGGGGGGCAGCATATTGAAGAAGGACACCCACAGGCTGGATAAACTGATCAGGCGGGCCGGCTCTGTGGTCGGCATGAAGCTGGACTCACTGGTGACGGTGGCAGAGAGGAGGACATTGGACAAACTGCTGGACATTACTGAAAATGCCAGCCACCCCCTGCACACCATCATCAGCACCAGAGGAGCGGTTCAGTGGAAGGCTGCTCCTTCCCAAGTGTGGACCAACAGACTCAAGGACTCCTTTGTCCCTCATGCCATCAGAATGTACAACTCCTCATAGGGGGGAGCAGGAAACAGGGCAGAGAGAGAGGACACATACATACATACATACATACACATACATACATACATACATACTACATACAACATACATACTATACATACAAATACATAACAACATCAGACAACATGCACACCTGGACTTAAATTCACACCTGGTCACTTTATCACTTTAACACTGGACTTAACACTGGCACTTTAATAATAATTTATGGTCTTTTCTTTGTTTATTTGACAAATGTTGT
>NC_045740.1:28503054-28504493 GCF_008692095.1 Etheostoma spectabile | reverse complement strand
ATTATTGTTATTTTGTTGTCTTTATACTGTCTTTTTTATCTATTTTTTATTTAATATTTTAAATATTTTATTTATTTTCTTGCTAAAACTGCTGCTAGAATTTTCAGTTTCCTTGCGGGAGTCATCCCAAAAGGATCAATAAAGAGAAGTCTAAGTCTAAGGCTAGCATTGTCACTGGGAGCAAGTTAGCATGCTGATGTTAGCATTTAGCTCAAAGCCCCCCTGTGCCTCAGTACAGCTTCACAGAGCTGCAAGCACTGCTGTAGACTCAAAACTCCTTCTTATTATCACACACTTAAAAAAAAGAATCGTACAGGTGGGACACTGGGGAAATGTTGCTTCCTACTCCTAAACTACTACCAGCTCCACTCGGAGTCTGGGTGGTGGTCTGAGGAACAGTCCTTCAGCTCTCCCTCGTGATATCCCTGCGGGTTAAACAACACACTTGTCCCTGTTGACTTTGCTCTATAAGAGGCCGCGGGCCATCAGTTGGCTGTAGGATCGTGCGTAGAGGACCTTCAGCTTTGTTTGCATAGAGGACCTTCAGCTTTGTTTGTCCTGAATGCTGCTGTTGTCCCCGCTCTGTGAAGCATTCTCCACCTCCAGGGTCCTCAACCAGCCCTTCTGTCACTGTTCGCCATACTCAGCACTAACAAGCACACACACTGCCATGGCGACTGCTCGCCACTAATGGACTGGATTCACTGTCTCGTTAGGACGGGAACAGAATCACTCCAATCACTTAGTAGCAGGCTGACAAAATGGCCATTTAGAATGCCTTCTTCTCTTTCCTCTTCTGTTCTTTTCCCCGTCAGTGTGCCACTATCAATAATTCACCAGAAGGGGCACAGCTGATGGAGTGTCCTCTTAGTTAATGAAAGAGCAGGGGGATTTACAGCTTTTCAGGTTGTCCCCGAGCGTAGTAACATCCTGCTCTCTACTCAAACAGAGCAGGCTCAGGAGTGTAAGAGCACACAGGGTTGTGATCTTCACTTGTCCCATAAAATAGTCCAGAATAAAACATGCAGAGAGACATCTGAGAGGCCCCTTTAGCACAGGATGTCTCTCTCAAGACTCGACTGTCTTGTTCAAACTTTCTTGTGTAAAATTTGTTTACTGGTGCCTCTGCTTTGGAAAAGTGCTCGTCCTTGCTCTGCCTCCGTCTGTGTGCATTCATGTGGATACCTTAAATAAGTGTGTTTAATACGGGATAGTACACATCAGAGGCAGCACTGCAGTGCAGTAGCTCTGATTACGGCCACCTGACAGACACCAACTGTGCTCAGTATCCAGTCATACACCCCACTGAAACCCATACAGCTGGCTTGTGTGTGAGTGTGGGTATGTGCGTGTGTGTCACAGTATATCACCGGAACACAGAGAGGCTGAGGAACATGACTCATCTGACTTTGGGAGGGGGGGGGGGCATGCTGACTCAC
>NC_045740.1:28496563-28503044 GCF_008692095.1 Etheostoma spectabile | reverse complement strand
ATCAAATGCTGCCATTGAAGAACGGTGCAAATATGAAAGATCGACTGATTTGCTGATTTCTCGTTTTTTTTTCTTTCTGTCACTTCCTCTTGCTCTTTCCATGTCTCAATGTCACTCTGTCTCTGTGTCCCAGAGATGACAACTTCTCAGACACTCTGAGTCAGAAGGCTGACAGCGAGGCCAGCAGCGGCCACGCTGTAGAAGATAAATGCTCGGGAAAAGACATCAGCTCGCCCTCTGACACCAGGATCTCCGAGGCCTACATCACCAGGTTTGTTTTCATACGACTGTATAGCTGCGCTATATTTGACTGCAGTATATCATAAAAAAGGTCTATAAAGGGACCTAAATAAGAAATCTGGCATTGAAAATGTTCTTCATACCAGTAGTTTTCAAACGTTTTGTGCCCAAGAGACACCAAAGTGCAAGCCAACATCCCGAGGCACACCTGTAATCAATTCCTCTATCCTAAAAATCCTCTATTACACGTATCGTAACCCAAACGGTACCTTTTTTCTGTACTTCCTCTTTGTAAAAACAAAAAATTAATTTCAGTTGTGAAACTAAGTCCATACCTATTTATCTTATCTGTTATATATTATCTAATTAATTCTTTTTTTTTTTTACATATTTAAGAAACAAAGACAAAGGCCTTGTCCCAAGGCCAAAAAAAAGAAAGAAAATAAATAATAATCAAAGACGGGAGGAAGGGAGACAAAATAACACACGGAGAAACACATACACAAACAGACAAACACACACACAGACACAAGACAAGGGACCAAACACCTGAGCAAGTTAGAAGACCTCACAGAGTCACATGTCCAGAGTCTTTCCTAGGGCACCATTAATCCGCGCCGTAGAGAGTTCCAAAAAAACCACATCTTAAAAGGAAAGGGTCTACGTGGGTTGTGTGGCGGTTTCTAACAGGTTGCAGTCATCCTCTTTGCAGCTGTAAGTCCAGCAAACACAGCATGTTTCTGAGTTCCAGAGAGCTGAAAGGCTACCTATTTATCTTATTTACTTACATTTTGTAGAACATTTTACAACCCACACAAAATAAAAACCCTTCCTAACTCCCTCTACACTCAAACCCTTCCCTACAACC
Source organism: Etheostoma spectabile (assembly GCF_008692095.1). Taxonomy (NCBI): domain Eukaryota; kingdom Metazoa; phylum Chordata; class Actinopteri; order Perciformes; family Percidae; genus Etheostoma; species Etheostoma spectabile. The sequence continues at coordinate 28,501,936 of NC_045740.1, read as the reverse complement.
CCCAGCCTGTCAGTCAGTAAACAGGGCCATTACAGTGGTGTGAAAAAGTGTTTGCCCCCTTAATAAATTTCCTGTTCCTTTGCATGTTTGTCACACTTAAGTGTTTCAGAACATCAAACCAATTTAAACAATAGTCAAGGACAACACAAGTAAAGGCAAGGCAAGGCGAGGCAGCTTTATTTGTAGAGCACATTTCAGCAACAGGGCAATTCAAAGTGCTTTACACAATAGTTAAACAGATAAAACACAAGTACAAACAGTTAAAAGTCATAACATTAAAAACCAATAAAACACATGAATAGACAGTTAAAAACAAATAGAAACATTAGGACACATAAAACACAAGAATAAAAGTTACAGTGCAGCATAAGAAATTTAAAGAAATGAGCATTCATTTAAAGAAGGCAGCATCAAAAAGAAAGGTCTTCAGCCTTGATTAAAAGAACGAGAGTAGCAGCGATCTCAGGTTTCTGGTAGTTTATTCCAGATATGAGGAGCATAGAAACTGAAGCTGCTTCACCCTGTTTAGTTTCGACTCTGGGGACAGAAAGTAGACCTGTCCCAGATGACCTGAGAGGTCTGGGGGGTCATAGTGTAGTAGCAGATCAAAATGTATTTTGGACCAACCGTTAAGGATTTATAAACTAGCAAGAGTACTTTGAAATCAATTCTTGAGACACGTACACAAAATGCAATTTGTAAATGAAGGTGTTTATTATTAAAGGTGAAAAAAAATCCAAACCACATGGCCCTGTGTGAAAAAGTGATTGCCCCCCTTGTTAAAACATACTATAACTGTGTTGTCCACACCTGAGTTCAATTTCTCTACCACACCCAGGCCTGATTATTCCACACCTGTTCACAGTCAAGGCATCACTTAAATGGAGCTGCTTGACACAGTAAGGTCCACCAGAAGATCCTAAAAGCTACACATCATGCCGAGACCAAAGAAATTCAGGCACATTGAGAAAGAAAGTAATTGAGATCTATCAGTCTGGAAAGGGTTATAAGCCATTTCCAAAGCTTTGGGAATCCAGCGAACCACATGGAAGGCATTATCCACAAATGGCGAAGACATGGAACAGTGGTGATCCTTCCCAGGATGCCGGCGCCCAAAATTACCCCAAGCGCAGCAACGACTCATCCAAGAGGTCACAAAGACCCCACAACAACGTCCAAAGAACTGCAGGCCTCACTGCCTCAGTTTAAGGTCAGCGTCATCCCTCCACCATCAGGAAAAGACTGGCAAAATGGCCTGCATGGCAAGTTCCAGGAGAAAACCACTGCTGAGCAAAAAGAACATCAAAGCTCGTCTCAATTCTCCACAACACATCTTGATGATCCCCAAGACTTTTGGGACAACATTCTGTGGACCGATGAGCACAAAGTGGAACTCTTTGAAGGTGTGTGTCCAAGTATATCGGCATAGAAGGAACACTGCATTTCATAAAAAGAACATTATACCAACGATAAAATATGGTGGTGGTAGTGTGATGTCTGGGGCTGTTTTGCTGCTTCAGGACTGGAAGACTTGCCGTATAAAAGGAACTATGAACTGCTGTCTACCAAGAGATCCTGAAGGAGATGTCCGACCATCTGTTCGTGTATCAAGCTGAAACGAACTTGGGTTCTGCAGCAGGACATGATCCTAACAACACCACAGTCCACCACCGATGGCTGAAAAAAACAAAATGAAGACTTTGGAGTGGCCTAGCCAAGTCCTGACCTGAATCCTATTGAGATTTTTGGTATGACCTTAAAAAGGCCGTTCATGCTCGAAAACCCTCTAATGTAACTGAATTAGGACTTTCTGCAAAGATGAGTGGGCCAAAATTCCTCCAGGACCTGTAAAGCCTCTTGCACGTTATCGCAACGCTTGGTTGCAGTTGTTGTGCTAAGGTGGCCCACCCATTATTAGTTTAGGGGGCAATCACTTTTTCACACGGGCCATGATGGTTTGGATTTTTTCACCTTTTAATATAAACACCTTCATTTACATTGCATTGGTGTTTACTTGTGTTTTCCTGACTATTGTTTAAATTGGTTTGATGTTCCGAAACACTTAAGTGTGACAAACATGCAAAGCACGGAAATGAGGAAGGGGGCAAACACTTTTTCACACCACTGTATATCATATATCAGTGTATGTATTTGTGTGTATTGTGCAGCAGCAGTTAGAAAGGGAATATTAGCATGAGAAGTTCAACACAGCTGCTGGCTAGAGTAAGATCTTTTAGAATTCAATGACCTAAAGAAAATTCCAAAGGAAAAGAAACAGCCAAGATTTTTACCAAAATACCTCCAAAATAGTTTTTGCAGTATTGTAGAATAACTATGTTTATTAAAAATATGGGTATTTATGATTTCTTACTGCACTCAAGAATACAATAGACAATAAGACACATTTTCTCATGGTTATCAAGCATCTCACTGTTATATAGTGTCAGTCACCAGACACCATAGTGACCGATGTATGACCATGACACATCATAATTCACATTGGCTTTATCTAATGAGACCCAGCCAATCCAATAACGACTGACAACTTCAGTGTTGCATCATCTAAGATGCTTAAATAGCTTCAGGTATGAATACCAATACCCAGACTCCCGACACTTGAAAAATGAACAAACCTGAAAATGATTTATATAGAGACTATTGTAAGTTGCTGTTTAGCCATGTTTTCAATCTTTTACTTTAATGCGAGCTCGCTCTGAGAGCAGTTTAACAGCATGTATCTGAATTGCCTGTTATACACTAGGGCTGGGTTAAAATAATGGATACTCTTATTTCAATATCAAATCTTTGTGTGAGTAATCTCACGATTAATAATATCCCAAAATCAATCTTATAATATATGCCTTTTCACCATGGATGTAGAAGAGTGAAACACAGGGCTTTCAAGCGGTGGGAGCGGAGTTCATGTCCCTGAAGGAGTTAAGGGTAAAACACAAGACCTTACTTCAAGTAAACTGTTACCCTTTTTTCTAATCTTAACTAACGTTAGTCGTTTTGGTGTTGTAGCTGCAGGACAGTCACCTTTTGTCAGCTGAACTCTCCTGCGACCCTTGCCGTGCCCTTTACCCGGCTCCCAATCACCTTTTCTCGGCTAAAATGAACTGTAAAGACCAGAAGTACTGTCAATTAGTCAGAGAGCGGGTTTTTTTCATTGTTTACCTTAGTGTAGTTGAATAGAATGTTCTTTAATGTGGTCCCTCTACTCACTGATTGTAGTCTACATTTGCGCTATATTGTGTTGACAACTGCTGTAGTTTGTTAATGAGTGTCACGTTAGCCCTGTTAAAGGTGCTCTAAGAGATGTTGGGTGACATCACGTCGAAGTATTTGAAGTATTGTCAAACAAAACGGAGGCTAGCTCGCCTCTCCCTCCTCCTCATCCCGTCCCCTTCCCCTCCTTTCCGCGCAATAACCCCCCCCAACCCCCACCCATTTCTTAATAAAACATTAACCTGGTGCATTATAAAATCATATTTGAGGGTTTCTTCAAGTTCTCTAAGAATCTCTTTTATGTCCAAGCAACATTGGTATTGTAACTGAAATTCCCCTAACGTAACTGATATCGAATCGGAAATGTAATCAAATCGGGACCTTGTGAATCGGAATCGTTTCGGTGGGCACCCAATCCTCGGTGTGACATCGATGCTCCCTCCTGTCATTCTGTATCCTCAGCTCACCTCCCTCCACAGAACTGCTCCTGGAGAAATCAACTTCTCCTACTCTATTTTATTATGATGAGCATTAAATACCGGCTGGTATCAGCCGGTCACACTGGAACATAGTGTGTATATATATATATATATATATAGACATGCACAGGGAGGGACGGCACACAGAGAGGAGACACACACATATCCAGTCACACCTCAGACTTTTTGGCAGCGCCTGCTGGTTGCGTGCCAGAGTTTTGTCTCCCTCTCGACTCCTCATTGCATTGCACTGCATTTCTGCTGGTGGAGTAAACCACCTTGAAGCGTCTGCTACTCCCTTTTGCCAAGCACATGAACAAATGCTATTTCACTCAGAGCCACGCCCACTCCCTCTACTTCACCGTTAAAATGTTGATGATTCATACCAAAGACAATATTTATCCCACTGCAGGTATCTGTGTGCAGATGGAGAATCGATCTGGATGAATTGTCTTTTTCATCCTCTACCTGTCACCAGCTCCCACGGAACCCTCAACTCCCCCCCACTCACTCACTCGCTTTTCTGCTCTTCCATTCAGACAATCCTAATGTGTGTTGAATCATTGATATCCTGAGCTTTATTTAGATCTTTTCCTCTCCTAGTGTTCTCCATCAACAACGCACTCACCAGACAGGACCTCTTGTAGAGTTCGGCATCATGATCACAGCGAGCGTCGGTAAACAAGAAGATTAAGTTAGTGCCTCTGTTAGTGGAGAGGATCCACATTTATGGGATTATACCACCTACAGTTGGCCATTGTTTGTTTTGATGGAGAGGAACTCCTAGAATGCCTTGTGATTGACATCATTAATTAGCCAGGGCCATACAAACGTAGGTAAGTTGAGCTCTGAGCGTGGCCACAGCTTGCAGAGTGAGTTGCAGTGCCTGTATACACTCTGTCCCTAAGGGCCACTGGTGTTATGAATGTAGACTGCTCCCCCTGCAGGTTGTCAGTGGTTGCTGCAGTTGTTTACTCATCCAGATTTCTCACTGCGGTCAGAAAAATATATATATATTATATATATATTTCTCTCACCGAGCACATTAGCCCACACCGCTCCACTAGCGCGTCTTCATTTTTCAATGTCTAAACTATCTTCAGTAACTATTAATGTGCACACAAACACTATTTTTACATTAGGGGATTTGTTCAGTGTGTGAGCAGGTACGGGCTTCATAGTGTTACATAAGCACACATGGCCGTTTGGATTGAGACTCTCTAGTTAATGCAGACGAGTAGTTTTCTGCAAAGAAAGGAATATATTGAGGAGATAAAGGGCAGCACAGTGGCTTTACGCAAAGAGCTGCAATTACATTCTTTAAGACCCTCACGGCCCTTCATATCCATACTCATTATTGCTCTAAGTGTAGCGCTGTGATGAAGGTACATGTACATCTTAATGATAATGGCAGATACAGCGTTCATGTAGTGCTGGTAGTCAGTATGTAGAGCTTATTGGAGCCATACTGAGGAGGATGTGCTGCTCTATTGGCCCTTTACTGGGCAGTAAACCTGCTTCAATGGAGGAGATGTTACTGTGAAGAAACACTGCGCATAACTCAGTAAACAAGTGTGTATTAGAGGTGCTCTAAGCAATGTCAGGTGTGTTTTAGTCTACATGTGTTGACACATACAGCAACCATCTCCTCACTATCTGCTAGCTG
>NC_045740.1:28492633-28496553 GCF_008692095.1 Etheostoma spectabile | reverse complement strand
GAACACACTGTAAAAAATGTGGTCTCTGTCGACAGCCCAGGGTCTACAAACAGCAACAAAAACAAACTGTGCCCACCTGCGTACACAAAGAGTGTTCCAGCCAATAACCGACAAGAAGGATTTGGGGGGGGGGTTAGTGCGCAGAAGCACGGAAGGGAGGGAGAGGGGACAGGATGAGGAGGAGGAAGGGGTAAGATAGTCTCTTTTTGTTTGAAAATACGTCAACAAGAAGTAATGTCACCATTGCACCGTTAAGGTGTGTGTGTGTAAGGTGTGTTTCTGATCAGACACATACATTCATGTTCATCTCTCCAAGTTTCCAATGTGTGTGTGTCATATCAGGTGAGTACGGTGCTATGCTGGTCCAGGTTCAGATGGAGGGCAGCCGTATTGCTGAGGGTCTCCCAGGGAGCGTGTTTTGGTGCTCTGACAAACCACAGACCCCCTCCTCTGGCGGCTAGCCAGGTCCACTCCACCTGCTCTCCAAATAAGCCGATCGGAGCTGTTTGGCACTGACATCAGGGTTCCTCTTACACCACTGAGGATTGTTTTGTTTTTTTTCCACAGTGGCTAATGTTTGAGGAGGATGCATACCCATATATTGTAATTGAGCATCCATTTTGGAAGGTTTCCATGTGTGGAGTAATGCATGGCATTACTGTGTTTTTAGCCCTTAAATAGATTAATGCAAGGTTTAAATAAAAAGGTTATTAAAGATGTAGTCGTCAATGTAAAAACAAGGCTGTTTTTTTCAATTGGGAGATGCAAAGTGGCACACTAGCTGTAATATAAAAGATCAAATGCTTAACTCAAAGTGCAACGTTTGGGTATGAGGTGATGATGAAAAGCTTTAATTAAATAAATAAATGATTTTCTTTGTTGTTTCCTCTCTGTTCCACTCTTCTATCCCAGCAGGCACAAGAAAAGATCCGACCCCCCATCTCGGCGGCCCCCTGCCCGCCCCAGTGATGTCCACTGCATGGTGCATCCCTCCCAGCATGGTCACGGTGGACATGGAGGCACCCCAGAGATGGGCTCCCCGGTTCTAGGCCACTTCAGCCCCCGGGACATGCTGCGGAGTCGCAACCACATGCTGGTGGACAGCCCTGAGCGCCGCCGCCGCACTGGCCACGGCAGTCTGACCAACATCAGCCGCCACGAGTCGTTGAAGAAGATTGAGAGCCCCCCGATCCGCCGCTCCACCTCCTCGGGCCAGTACCCAAGCTTCACTGACGCCCACCACCACCACCACCACCACCATGGCGGCAAGCCCCTGGATCCGGAGACCATCGCACAGGTCAGCGCGGGACGAGCGGCGACCCGACCGCAGCTCCCTCCACCATCAAAGCCCTGCCCCGCCCTGTAAAAACATAGTCAGTCCCTGTCTTCTGCTTCCTCTGGCTGCAACTATGTCCGTGTGCTAAATACACGCAAAAGACTAGCTTCGCAGGCAGACAGCAGGGAGCATAGCTCGACACTGGGACTCGTCACAGAATATTTACTGTAGTCTTGCTTGTGAGCATACAAAATTTTTTTTTTGATATATGAACAACTCTTACAAAATATATCAACGCCTAACTGGTAATATTTTGTGTTTAAGCAGACATCCATTATTGAATCACTGCTGATAGGAAGGCCGTGGCTCTAATTTGTTGTTGCATACTTATTATAGTAGCAGAGCCATGGATGACATTTGTATAGATCCTCAGTTAGAGAGCAGAGTTCACAGAGAGCATTACGCTGTGCTGGGCTGTCTGTCTGTCTACTGGGAGCATGCTCAGATGAACACACCTTGTCATCTCTGCATCTCCTTTGCTGTCCAGGCATTAGCATGCAGAGGCACCACTGCCGGTGCAAAGTAATACTCTAAGTCTCTGCATGTATAATGCATGCTTGGTGTTTTATTTATTGTTATGCTCTCACTGTGTTTCTCTTCTAACTTCGCTTTTCAGGTTTCCCACCATGCCTTACTCTACTGTCTCCATCTCTCATGTCTTTGCTGTTTATATCACTTCTCATTTCTTTCTCACTCTTCAGTTCTCCCTCCTATCTTCTCAGTTAGATTTCTCCTGTCTTACACTTCCTCTCTCTGTCCCCCGCAGGACATAGAAGAAACTATGAACACTGCTCTGAATGAGTTGCGTGAGCTGGAGCGGCAGAGCTCAGCCAAGCACGCCCCCGACGTGGTGCTGGACACCCTGGAGCAGCGGCAGACCTCCGGCGGGAGCGGCGGGGGTCCCACGCCGGCCAGCTCCAGCGAGTCCCTCAGCCCCATCCAAGGCGTCATGCTGAGGTCCGCCGCCAACACTGAGCCACCCATTCGCCGCAGCACCAGCTCCTCCAGTGATACCATGAGCACCTTCAAGCCTCTGGTAGCGCCCCGCATGGGGGTGCAACTCAAACCCCCCGCCTTGAGGCCCAAGCCCATGGTCCTACCCAGGTCCAGCCAGGCCCCACATCCTCCAGCTACTTCTGCTCAGGACCCTCTGGACAAGTCCTGCACCATGTAACCTCTCTGGCACAGGAACCAGAGATGGAAAACCAAAACTTTCAACCTCAATCCATTTCCAGGGGTCTGCAAAATGCTACCAGTGTCTGCTGTCGATAGAGATACAACATAAAATATATAAGAGCTGGACAGGAGAAGATGTTTCCTTGTGGTGTTTTGAAACAAGATCATAAAGAGGACTCTGACGGGATCTGAGAGACTCATGTGTGGGGGATGACAGACCTTCTGTATCAATAACGTGCAGTTATGTGTTAAAGTGCTTAGGTTATCATTATTCAACAAATGTATTTCTTTTCTTTTTTTAAGAAATTCAAACAACAAATCACAAAGGCTTCCTTCAAGGTTTTAGAAAAATGTACACTAGTTAGTTTAGTGTGCAGACATTCATGAACTATGTAACTGAATAAAACACGCTGCATGTAGCTCCTCTGTTTACCACTGAACCTGGAGCGGAGCTCGATGAGAACCGTAGTGACCACCGTGGCATTCTCACACTTAGAACTAGATTTTGGGTTTTTTTGTGGGTTTTTTTGCTCTTCACTAGGAGGGCCACTGAATTTGATGTGAACTAGTTCAAAGGCCTTATTGACTTTGAGATGTAACTGATTTTACTTGTTAAATATTTGAAAGGTGCTGTGACTGCCTGGACAGAAATGGTTTGAGAGTTGGGCTGATGACGGGCCTGAAGAGCCTTTAACAAGTAACGGTACTTTGTTCTTAGGTAGCATTGTGCTTTCTTCACTAGCGTGTAAACTTTCCGACTTTCTTTGGCGAGGCATACCATCAGTCGTGTCTCAGAAATGTACAACGATCACCTCTGTGCTGGATTCACTCAAATTTATTTTTAACATGTTTCCATATTGCCTGGAATGAGATATAACTATTGGATGAAACCACTACTTCATTTATGAACTTTGTTTGTATTTGATGCATTCTTGAATTCCTGCATCAAAAACTCATGATGCGCGCATAATCATAATAACTTTGCATCTGTATAACAAATGGGGAGCAGTGTGAACATTGATGATGACAAAGCATCTCCTATCTTCAGAGTATATACAACACATATGCTATTATTCAGTGTGGAACACTACTTTTACGCCGTTCTTGGCTTTATCTACCCAAAGACATGACTGGGGCCTTGGCCCTCCGGATATGATGTAGGCATTCTTCATAATGACTCGTGTATGGACTAATGGCAGCGCCCTGTGGGACCGCTGCCGGTAGCCATGGACCTAATGACTGTTAGTTTGAAAGCCTCCTAATATGCTCCCCCCTGCTTTCTATGCTTCTCTGAAAACAGCAGCTTGCTTTGTGTCCCTGCAGTCTGTTTTATGTTCAGGTAAGAATGTCAGTAATGTGTTGTATTATTCTCTGACTGAGAAGAGTCTCTCTCTCTCTCTCTCTCTCT
>NC_045740.1:28487865-28492623 GCF_008692095.1 Etheostoma spectabile | reverse complement strand
CTCTCTCTCTCTCTCTCTCTCTCTCTCTCTGTATTTTCTGTATTTGTGGATGAGGACACCTCTAAAGGCCTGGCGTGGCAGTAAACGGGAGTCTCCCATAACCGGTAAAAACCAGCCCTTATGTGTACAGTTTGAGTAATAATATCAAATGCAATAGCCACATACAACTGTATGTGCCAGAGCTCCTACCGAGTGATGGCTGCACCCCCTGCATTTTTTTTTTTTTTAATAATCTCAGTACTGTAGAAGTAACAGAACTGGGTGCATGTCCTGGGATTGTTTGGCTAGCATAATAACACACAGAAAAGACTTGGTTTGCGATGAATAAGCAATGCTCTCTAACGGCAGGTTTACACTATTCTTTGACTTGACAGATATTGTGCATAATAATCAAAAGATGATTAACTTCTGACTTACTAACTTTCATTATTTTTGTAATCATTTTTGTTATTGTTTTTTTCTGACTTAGAACAAATAATGTAGAATAAATATCCAGAGATACAGTATGACGCCACTTGTGAAAGAAAAAAGAAGTGTGCTTTTGTCACCATGTTATTATCACCAACAGTAGGACTTGTAGGCTTTAAGCTACTCTGTAACTCATGTACTTGTGAAAGTGCCTTTGAAGATGTTTTGAGGAACTTCTGTACTGTTGCATTTTCATCGGATGCTTTTTTTGTTGAAAATGCAGTGCAGAAAGATGTGTGAATAAGTAACGATGCCATTTCCCAGTTATGTCAGAATTAATAATAAACAGCTTACCCATTGTGACATTGCACATTTGATGTACATAACTGTATATATGGCATGTAACATCTTAACCTCTAGAGTTCTTTGAGGGCTTATACCTCCAAGGATTTCTTTCTAATAAAGGAAATAGTTTGTTGAGTTTGAGGTGGATATTTTTTTATTTATATTTTTAAATCGAGGAACTTCAGCGTATTCAGATCATTTTATCTGGGTAAACATAGGAATACCACAACGTAACAATACTCTCTTCCAATTAAAAACCCCGCTCATTATGCAGAATGGCCCCTTTAACAGTGCCATATTATACATGCATTATTGTATGAAATATTTTACTTTATGTAAAATGCTGCTTTATTGCTGTGGTTGGTCAAAACCTATGGAATCTGGTGGAGTAGAAGTACACAATAGCATAAAATGGTAATATTAAAGTAAAAGGATAGCAGCCATTCCAACATCATTAGGAGTAAGATTACCGAGGAGTAAAACACATGCATGCACACATTCTCAGTGCCAATCATCAGAGTTAAAAAAATATAATAAATACAATGATGGTATTGCCAGGGTATGGAGGTTACTGATTGTAACGTAGAAGGCGTTTGGAATGTTTTCTGTTAGTTAAACTATAAGGGACCAGAGAAAAGAAGTGTTTTCAGTCTAGATTTAATACAATCTTGACAGCTGCAGTGGGAGCTTTTATTTCAAAGGCTCAAGATGTTAAATCTAGGAAATTTTCAAATAGCCAACATGAGGAACGCATGAATTACAGAACACTGGATGTTTAAGTACACCATAGTGACATTAACCAATAAAGTGTAAGGAATATTTCAGTATGCAAAGATTTTATAATGATTAAGGGAACAAGCTGTAAAGTGTACAGAACATCTATTATACGGGTTATCATCAAAATGGTGCATGGGAAAAATCTCCCAAGTACACATTATTAAAAATAAATGAAAAAAAGACACGATGAGGATTAAAGCTTAAGGACAAAAGAACATTGTTTTCTCTCTACATTTCCAGACAAGCATTGAAGGAAAGTATTGAATGATCATGCCAAATCATCATATTGTGACAGGGCCTTTTTTTTAGGCTTTCTGAATTTCTATTTCTCTATGTGCGGTGTTCTGCTATGTGTGGGAGCTTCACTGGGATTTGGCTCCCTCCTGATCTAGCTCCAGCCTCAGATCTGTATGCAGGAGTGAGAGTGGCTCTCTGTGCGCTCCTAGCTTTAGTGTGGGTCTTCAAGGCCATCTGGTGAAAACAGAAGAGAGAGCCCATTGTTTTGAATACTGTCACACTACTGGGGGGTTTTCGGCAGCTGGACTGAGGCTCGGTGTGGTGTGATAAAAGTGGAGAAACGAACACTAGGCTATAATTCAAAACCTTATCCCATTTTTTTACACAGTTGACAGAGAATCCTGGAGAGAATTGGGGCTGGTTGTATATGGGGGAAATCAAATATTGTTTACCTCAGCGATCCCAACCTTCCTCTCCCAAGTGTGAATGCTCTGCTGCAGCTTCTTGTGTCTGGCCTTGACATGCATGTACTCAGTGATATCAGGAGCCTGATAACCAGTCATCTGGCGCCGAAGGTGTTGGTTGAGAGCCTCTGCCTTCAAACGCTCCTGGAGAGGGAGAAAATGAAGTGGAAGGGCATGAAGTACACAAATGGAAATTGTCTAAAGAGCAGGATATAAGTACAGTTTAAAAAAGAAAGAGAGGAGGAGACAAAGTATGAACACATGTATGCATTTTGGTATTTTCTTACATCATTTCATTGCAAATTACTCTGCTCCTCTTTGGTTACTAATGGATCAAACCATGTTGGAATTACTACAATGGATTTGGGTGGCCATATTGGGATTAAAGTTGGGTCAATAAAGTTTTTTAAATTTTTGGAATAATAACAAACCTCTTCGGCATGCTGTAGCTCCTCCTCAATTTTTGCCAGTATCTGCTTCCTGTTGGTGATGTCATTGCTCAGCTGTGTGGACTCCAATGTCACTCTCTGCAGCTTCTCCTGTGGACGGACACACACACACACACACACACACACACACACACACACACACACACACAACACACACACACACACACACACACACACACACACACACCAAGCTGGAGCTGTACTGCAAAGGTGCTGACATACATCTCCACTAAATGACACAAAGAAAAGTACTCTCTCTTTCCCGAACGCACATTTTTAATGACAAACCTTGTGTGAACTGAGGACACGTTGTACTTTCAAATTGTTGACTTGAAGTTCGTCCAGGTTTTTCTCCATTCTGTGCTCGCTGTACTCCTGGAAAATGTCCTGAAATGACACATAGTATTTACTACCAAGCTATGTTCTCCCCACAATCCACTGACAATCTATTGAGACCTGTTGAGACAAAACTGTCTCTCTTTCCAGCTTTCTTAGCCTCTCTGGATATGCACCCTCACACTCTGATTCTCTACCTCGTACTCGGCTTTTCCCATCTCTTTTTTCTGTTGAAGCTGCTGCTGGAGCTTCTTCTCGTGGGCCTTCAGTGCCTGGTTCTTCAGAGTAAACTTCTCTAACTGGGAGACCTGTTTGAGTTTGTGAACAGAGCAGACAGTGTGGACAAAAGGAGGATGATGATGAATATTGGTAGGAGTTAGGACCATTCCCATTTAAAGGGATATGGGTATTACGTGTTATTTGAATCCCATCTGACTTTTCTGCAGTATGAAGGAACAACTGGCGAATCAAAACTTCAGACTACGGGATAATAATCATGCTAAAATAGCATTTAAAGTGGAAAGGCAAATTCAGGAGCTGCCAATAATGATGATATGTTGACAGACGAAAGATAACAGACTCAAATTCAAAATGTCTGGAAATTGTATAAACTGAACTATGAGGAGTAAAACAATGGCATATGTTGTAAGTTAGGTTAAAATGAGCAGTCCAGCTATTTTTTTTTAACAATTTATTTAAATCCTACTTTACACAGGTGGATGTCATTAGACTGAAGCTAACCTATTTCTACCTTGGACTTGTCTTCGATGTACTGGAGCACCTTCTCAGGCTCCTTCATCTCCAACCTGTTGTCCTTCATCGGTTTGAGCAGTCTGCGTTCAAACTCGTTCTTAGCCTTCCTGATTTCGGCAAGACGTACTTCTGCTTCTTTCAGCGAGGCCTGGACAGACACGCAGAGTTACTGAAGTAAAGAAATGCTCTGTAAGTGTGCATTTGTGTTTTGTGCGAGATTGTAGGCCTGCACGATTCGGGGAAAAATAAGAATTACAACTTTTTTTTTGCTTTCAACTAATATTACAATTCTCTGTCACCTTTTTTTGACCATGACAAAACAAATTGGCAGTACCAAACTAAGGTTATTATAGTTTTGCATTTTTCATTAGAGTTTATTTTGTTTTGACTTTTTGTTTTAGGCGCACCAGTGCAACCAAGGCACAAGTTAATCTGGAGCCCTGGCTCGTAGCTTTAGCAGCAGACTGTTGTACGTCCCACTGTTGGAATCCTCTACAGTGAAATGGTTACGTTTTTTGTTTTTTTTAGCATTTTAACATTTTAGCATTTTAGCCTCGTTAATCCAGTTCCCACTGTAGCTAACGTTAATGTTACCTGGTGTGTAACGTGTTATTAGTGTATCTAAAGTGACGTGCGGCAATGTTTCTGTTGCCTCTAACTTCAACATAAGAGGAAGGTAGCACAATATGAATGCGAAAGCAGTTATAAATAGCCTAAGTGACAATACAATTTATTTTGGTTAAAATCAACAAATAATCGTGATAATTGATCGTGATCTCAATATTGATCAAAAATAATCGTGATTATCATTTTGGCCATAATGATGCAGCCCTACTTTCTTTCAACTTTTGGTACTGCCATGATGCCAGGCACGGACTATGCTGTTTGTTGTGTTCAATTTTACATGGAATGTTGGAATTTCTGGGTTTCCAGTCGGAAACTACTACGGTAGACGGCAGGGCCAAACGCCCTGCAACTTCAGAAAACAC
>NC_045740.1:28487447-28487855 GCF_008692095.1 Etheostoma spectabile | reverse complement strand
AGACAAAACACAAGCAAATTAAGAAAACACCTTCATTAATTTGACAACACATGTGCAGCATTCAGCAACTCGCTGCATATACACACAGCATTACCAAATACATTAAAACGTGTGTTTTCTGAAGTTAGGCGTTTGCCCCTGTCGGCCTCCTTACTATACACGTCTACGAGAAATGTAATGGTGGGAAAGATATAACGTTATTGCTCTATGAGAGACACTGACAAAGATGAAAACTAAGGGCATTTACTTGATAATTTTAACCAAACCAAACTGATTTTTTTGGCACCTATAGCACATTGGGCATCACCACGAGCCTGTAAACATAGAGGCTTCCATGAAGAGAAGGGAGAGCATTGCAACGCTTTACTTTTATCAAGTTGAATTTATTAAAAAATTAAATCGTGAACA
>NC_045740.1:28485675-28487437 GCF_008692095.1 Etheostoma spectabile | reverse complement strand
AGATCGCGATTTTATAACGATTAATCGTGCAGGCCTACGAGGGTGTATCAAAACCTTGTAGTTGTCCTGAATTTTCTCATGTCTCTGTTTGAGTTTCTCCTGGTCCTGTCGTGTCTCTGTTACTTCGGTCTGTGCCACATAGAGTTTTTGTTCCAAAGTCAGCTGATGGGAGTGATCTGAAATGTTGGACCGGGACCTCCGCCTCCGTCCACGACCCTGCCAAGGTACACACACGTACACAGATTGAGCTTTCAGGAGTACAGTGCAGAGAGATCATCTGTCCAGGGAACATAATTAGAATCAGGACTGCCTCCGAGATTGTTACAGAAAGGGTCGCAAATATGTAGCATGTTTTGTCATTTTTTTTAACCTAAAAAGTAATAGAGTAATCCTGTTTTTGTGAGGATTGGGTCACTGGGTAGCACTTACCCCGCCCTCCAGCTGGGATGCTCCTCCTGCTGTTCCTGGACCATCTTCCCCAGCATGGGACCCCAGGTCCTGAGGGTCCATGCGGCCGATGAACCGTTCAAACATGTCGATCTCTGCCAGAAGGGCTGCATTGGAACATCTTGGTGGAAGTGAATATCAACAACTTTAAAGTCAACTAGCTAAAGAAACAGCTGCAACTCATTCCTGCTCATGCAAAGACAGTTTAAAGTAATAATAAAAATTGGTATCATGGTTGTAAAAGTTTTTTAAAAGTTAGGGGAATGTAACAAAAGAACGTTTGGGGAACGTTCATCAACCAAAACCGAACGTTCCCAGAACGTTCTTTGAACCAAAATTGTTAGCTGTATTTGCTTAAAGCTAAAAGCTGAATTGCTTCAGCTCCTCATTTATCTAGTATTGCTTATCTTAATATGCAGTAACGTTAGCTAAAGTTAGATAACGTTAGTTAAAGTTGCTTAACGTTAGTAGCTAGCTACGTAGACTCACTGTATAAAATAGGTTAGTGGATACAATACAAAAAAAAACTAACGCTAACGATACAAATTTGCTTATTTTAACATGTCACATTGTGATGTCACATCATAATATAACGCTACCTTACCTAATTTAAAGTATGTGACTTTACTCTTAAATAGCTAGCTAGCTAGCTAGCTAACAGGTCTAGGACACAGATAGCTAGCTAGTTAGATATGCTTTTACTAAAGTTAACTAACTAACTAGCTAACGCTAACGCTAGTAGTATTTAACTGCTTACCCTATTGCTAAATAACCGAACTAGCGTTAGCGTTAGCTATGTTAGCCTTAGCGGGCAACGTTAGCAGGCTGCGCAAAAATAGGTAAGCTAATAAAATCATATTTAGTTTGACAAACTTTAATCTTTATTTTAATTACTTTAGTTCTTCGAGTCGGTTGTTGAGTTCTTGTGTGACATATTTGCCGTTTTGTTCATCCTCCATGGTTGCTAGGGTACACTGAACCTTAGCAGTGGTTGCTAGGGCTGGTGTTGCCTTCAGGTGTTTGCGTAAACCTCTGTAATCTGCCAATTTAGCTAAAAATAAATACAGAAAAGAAGAAAGCTTGATTTTAATTTTCACAATAACAACACTAATTCAACTTATAATAGTAAACCTATAGAAACATTGGCGTAAAGCGTATAACGTTAGATTGAAATCACTTTTCCTCTTTTTTCTCTTCAAACTGTTCCCACTTCCCTCCCAAATCGTGATGAGACAGCAAACTATCATGACGTATTACCTCATTCTCAATAACTGAATGTATAAAATATGAAGAAGCGTGTTTTTCTTCTAGAGGC
>NC_045740.1:28479794-28485665 GCF_008692095.1 Etheostoma spectabile | reverse complement strand
ACCTACCATTGTTTTTTTTTTGGAAAAAAAAAAAAAAGTTTCAGTTTCGTTTCTCTGTAACCAGGCGTCGCTAGAGCTGCGATAACTCAGTCTAGTCCAACAGTGACCAGACTAAACTCATTTCAGAATGACTTCAGTCGTCTCTAAATTTGTCATCAAGACTCTGTGCGACCATCAGGGTTCTTTGGACTTTAAGTGCCTGGAAGAGAAGATAGCACATAGTTTCACCGTTGCGGATACAGTACTTCGGACTGTCCTCTTCGACGATGGTAAAATAGCTATTCAAGAAGGCAGACAGAAGGTAGTCGGCAGTCAAATAGTCAGCCCGGACAGTCTGATAGTGGCTAAAACCAGTCTGCGGCTCTGTCAGAGAAAACCCGGAGAGTGTCCACAGTGCGATGGGTTACACCTGTGCAGGTATTATGTTTGCGGAGACTGCACGTTCGGGTAAGTAGCCTACTGCTGTGCTACAGCTGGAGGCTTTGTTGTCTTTTATCAAGCAGTAGGCCTGGTACAACGGCATAACTTCCCAGATAACAAATGTTATTCCCTGAAGGTTAGGTTTGGTTGTGTTTTGCTTTGCTTGTGTTTTGGTTGATCAGAAAGACTCCCTAACGTTCTGGGAACGTTAGTGTTTGGTGACATCGAACGTTCTCAGAACGTTGCAACCTTTAGAGAACGTTCCCCTAACGTTATCCTAACGTTGCAACCTTTAGACAACGTTCCCCTAACGTTATCCTAACGTTGCAACCATTAGACAACGTTCCCCTAACGTTATAAAAACGTTGCAACCTTTAGAGAACGTTCCCCTAACGTTACCCTAACGTTGCAACCTTTAGACAACGTTCCCCTAACGTTATCCTAACGTTGCAACCATTAGAGAACGTTCCCCTAGCGTTATAAAAACGTTGCAACCTTTAGAGAACGTTCCCCTAACGTTATCCTAACGTTGCAACCTTTAGACAACGTTCCCCTAACGTTATCCTAACGTTGCAACCTTTAGACAACGTTCCCCTAACGTTATCCTAACGTCAACCTTTAGAGAACGTTCCCCTAACTTTATAATAACGTTGCAAATGATCCTACAAGGGCCTATTAGGCCTACTGTACAATCAAATTGGTTAAGCTAAAAGACTTTAAGTCAACATTCCTTTATCATACAGCCGATATCAAACTGTACAGAGAATATATATATATATATATATATATATATATATATATATATATATATATATATATATAATAGGCCTACAGGTGTTTTCACTATATGTATTGATTAGAACGTTTCTCTGGACCAGCTGGGCGCGTATGGGCCTACCGTATAAGGTGTAAAGAGGATGACCTATCCATAACTCATATTGGCACATCTGTTGCGACAGGACAAGTCAACTCTTTGTCATCTTATTGTTGTAACAAGTTTAGCAACCGTATGTCATTCCTGGTGAAGCTCCGCCCAACTTCAGCCTGAAAGAGTAAATAAAGAGCTGTGTGGAACTGCACAATAAGTCTTAATAAGTCAGTCTTAAAGGTATATGCACACAGGCAAATGCAATCCGACAGAATTGAACGGTTATTTAATAACTTGCTATGAGATAACAATAAATAGCCTACTGTAGAGTACTTTATGAACTGTGAACATCATTATATAAGAAAAAACTTTTATTTGTCCCACAGTGGGGAAATTGCATCATCATGCAAATATTATCATCACCTGTGTCACTAAACTGAACTCACCCCCCCCCCCTCCACACACACACACACACACACACACACACACCCCACTACCCTCAAAATCATCACACCACACCACAGGACAAAAACTGGAATCATATTTTCAATACTGTAAAGGAGGAAATGTGCAATAACTCTATATAACACTCAATAATATACAAAAATAGTTAATTGTATCCCGCTTGTTTTTATTAGTATTTTTAATTAGTATAGTTTTCTGCATGACAGGTGTGCCTACAGTATGTGTACAGTGTGGGATGTTGAATGTACCTATTCAGGAGATGCACAGCAGATTTCATTGTGCTATGACAATAAAGGCGTTCCATTGTATTCTATCATTGGGACATTTGGCCTTTGTATGTATGTGGTCTAGACATAACTTTTCTCAGAACACAAAACATTTGAAGAAAGATGTCAGTCCAACAAAAAACCTAAACTTTATATTAAGTGGATGGGCAGTATACAGCTTGACGGTCTGTTTGGGCGTCAATGGGAAACAAAACCAACTTTGAAATAGCCCATGTGATTTTCTGTAAGATCAAGGCTACCCAGCACTGTGGAGATAGTCTAGATCAGTGGTTCTTAACCTTGTTGGAGGTACTGACCCCCACCAGTTTCATATGCGCATTCACCGAACCCTTCTGATGATGGCCAAGCGGGGCGTGTCATCACGAATCATATGAGTCGGGTGTGTGTCTTGACCTCCGCCGAACCCCTGAGACTGACTCACCGAACCCCTGGGGTTCGATCGAACCCAGGTTAAGAACCACTGGTCTAGATAGATCAACGCTTGTTCAGATACTTTATTGTAAGTCCTTTTATTGAACCAGAAGATGGCAGTAATTCGCATCATATTATGATCTTGAATGACCCACTCTAACTATAAGTAAAAAAAAGCACAAATGAGTGCTGTTGTTCACAAAGAAAGTGTAGCTTTACCATAGACTGAGTTTAACCCTCTATAGACTGAAGGGGGTTATGGACAAAATGTGTCTTGCAGTCAAACATTTGATTAAATGGACAGAAGACTGCAGGGATATTTATGGAGTTGATTTTGTCCCAGTAGGAAAAGACATGTAGTATCCCGGCCGATCACACAATAATAACATCAACCCAAAAAAAACTAATTAGTAATATTAACACATAAAAGCTTAAAATGCCTGTATATTGCAGGAACCAAATGAATACTTCCAGTGGTAAATTTAGTAAAACTAAACCCCTTCACTGACAAATTGTATTCCTTTTTTGCTATTTTTCAGACTCAAGTGTAAAAATCCCCATAGTCTGGTTTCTCCACACAATGCAGAGCTTTTGAAAAGATATGGTCTTCACGATTTGACGGAGAAACAGCTGTTCCAGCTGTTACTGCAGAATGATCCATATCTGCTTCCTGATGTAGGTTGTACCGCCAATAGTACTGCATCTATTGCTGTTGTGTAGAAACCGATGCATATTTTTGAATGAACTCTCGTACATTTTCGGTGTAATGATATGGTCGTGGCCTCCCTGTACACCCCTCTAGATCTGCCCGCATTACAACAAGGGCATTGGTTTGCACGGTTCATGCAAGTTCACCACCACCTGCACCAAGCTTCACGTCTGCCAGCACTATCTCCAGGGTGACTGCAAGTTTGGCGCTTCCTGTAAGAGAACCCACAGTGTTGAAACACATGGAATGAAGAATCTGCGGGGAATCAGTCAGGAGAATATCAAAAACCTCCTTGAGATCTACAGAAATAAATTCATCGTCATGGGTCAGCAAGCGAGACCAGCTACTGCTGTTCCTGGTAAAGAATAAGGACTTTTTAAAAAACTTTTTCAAGTGAGCGGTAGCCTGCACACTAGATTTTATGTACTGTATGTATGCATTTCCCCCAGCCCTGCCTGAGGTGAGAACCCCCCCGAACAAGCCTTCCCACGACAACCCCGGATCCCCCACTAGTTCTGCTTGTCCGTGTAAACCCATGAGCGATGCTGAAAGGAATGAAATCTGCCTCTTCTTTATTCGCAGACACTGCAGCTTCAAAGGTAACTCTGAAACTAGTCATATCTATAGCAGTAACTTCTCAATACACGTGTGTGACGAGAACATGTTTACATCTGCCTAATGACTGCCTCTGTATGGTTTTTTTTTAATCCAGATAAGTGTGTTCGTGTCCATTGGCACCTGCCTTACAGATGGCAGGTGTTAGACAGTGATGGTGAGACCTGGAAGGACCTGCAAAATATGGAAGACATTGAGAAGACCTACTGTGACCCCAATAATGACACAAGCCGCATGGATTCACCATCGTCCACCTTGGGGATTTTCAGACTTCTGTCTTTACAAAGGTGCATGAAAAAATAGACTACTGCAGCGTACACACACTTCTCTGGTTTCCAAAAGTATTCTTGAGCAAAGAGACTAGATTTTTTGCCATTTAGTCACATCAGTTCAAGTCTTTAGAAAAGTTGACTCTCTCAATTGTTGATTTACTTTCCCTGCTTGCTTTCAGCTCTCCATCCCCCGTTGTGCAATCAGTTGACTTCAGGACGATGAAATATGGAGGGTCTCCAGTTCGTCGCCTGTCCACCGCCTCCTCCGTCTCAAAGCCCCCTCACTTCATTCTGACAACACAGTGGGTGTGGTACTGGAAGGATGACCGTGGACAATGGCAGGAGTTTGGACAGGTCAGTCAAGCGTGTACCAATAATGCAGCTATATGTGTCTTTGTTCTGGGTGGCTTTGGCATAGGAGATCTTTGTTCGATTCCCACTGCCATACATCAACCAATATGTCCCTGAGCAAGACACTTAAACCCTAGTTGCTCCAGAGGCACGCAACCTCTGATAGCAATTTTAAGTCACTTTGGATAAAAGCGTCAGCTAAATGACATGTAGTGTTCTGATCCTTTATAGTAACTCTTTCCAAATGAATGTTTACCACACATTGACGTTAGCTTGGGAAAACCCTGATGAACTTGCGGCAAATTTGAGATTTGCTTTGCAAGTCAGTCTGGCCAAGAGCCCACCAACCGTTGAACATTGTACATGACAGCCACCGAAGCCCAGCCACCCGTTGATGTCGCTGTCGCTGCTACGTCACCTGGATCGCTGGTCTGATTGGTTGATGGGCTATCCAATTGCGCCCATAGGCATTTGACGCCCCTTTGGAAATGAGCTGTGAATGAAGCTCCCCCAGACCCACTCTAAGCTACAACTGAGAAGGGTCCGGTGTCAACCAGGCTACACTGACGCATCATTACATTAAAACGTTAATAAATTCCCATCTGCGCTGTTGTTGTTTTTTCTCTATAGGGTGATGGAACAGCCTCCGTCACTTCTCAAACTCTGGAGAACGTCTACCTGGCAGACAGAGATACAGAGATTCCTTTCGGTGCTGGCAAACAGCAGTATATCCTCCACTTCAAAGGTGAACCAGGAACGGAGCAGATGTATCAGCAGAACGTAAAATACAACACCAAGAGAGAGGTCAGAAGGAGGCCTCTCTTTGTGTCTACTCTTGATATGGAGGTGAAGCTAAAGAGGTATATTTTAGATGGAAATTGAAAGATTATGCTTGCAATGTTAACATTGCTGTTTTGGATTTCTCTGTGTCTCAAAGTAGCTTCTCTAGTCAGACAGTTATGTTTGTCTCCTCTATAGCGCGTCGTCAAACAGCTCCAGCTCCCCCACAGCTGAATGTTTCCCATCCCACTGGGACAAGACGGCACTACCAGATTTTGGATACAAGGTATCTTTATAGCATGTATTACTCTGTGGGAAAAGGTTGCTTTTCTCCCGGTCCCCCCAAATTAACAGTGTTTCTTTTAATTTGAGAAATTATTATGTATCAGGTTGTTGAAGAAGCACAAACTTGTTTAATGTAGTTTTTCAATTGGCATTTCATTGTGTTAGGATCAAGTTTAAAACCACTCGTTTATGTTGGCAGTGTGTTTAACCCTCGTGCTGTCTTCCCGTCAAAATTGAAAATCAACACTTTTGTTGATGCATTTTATCGAGGTTTTTAACTTTTTATGTTTTTGTCCCTTTTTCAACACTTTAATGACGTTTTCAACACTATGTAACACTAACTTATTCACTTTAGGTTTTACAGTTATTTTTGGAATTTATGGTCAATAAACCTTATTTATAGGAAAT
>NC_045740.1:28479523-28479784 GCF_008692095.1 Etheostoma spectabile | reverse complement strand
CCTAATGTTTGAGTTAGAAAAGCAGAAATTAGGAATTATTTAAACTAACATTAAAGGAATGTATGTTGATGGATAATCACAGACTGGAATATGTCAACTTTTAATGCTATTGCAAAACCACTTCAGTTTTTTTTTCTTCCAAATGCTATAAAATTGAATGCGACACCCCAAAATTAATGAAAGTAGGGATTTGTACTTGTTAAAGAGCGTTGTTTAGAATCAATCATGTTATTTTGGGTGGTTAAAAAGAACATTGATATA